>NC_046374.1:35096383-35338178 GCF_011125445.2 Fundulus heteroclitus
AGAAGAACAATCCGTGTTTACCTCCCAGCTCTTCGGGTTTAAGTAAAGCTACTGACTCCCGTCAAAACAAAGAGCGTTAAAGTCCAATTATTGTGGGAAAAGAGAGCCGAAGATTAAAAAAAGTAACAAATAAATAAAGATATTTTCTTCCAACCTGGGTGGCTTTATGGAACTGCTTTTTCAATCCCGCGACGGACATCTCTCTTCGGCTTCACAGGCAGAAATAACCAGCAGAAACGGGGTCTCTGTCAAATTCCCGCAGATCGGAGGCTTTAAATTCCCGTTAAAAGGAGGGAAAGCGTCGGTAAATCCTCCGGTTAGGTGAGAACGGTCCGTTTTCTCCGAGGGAACTGGAGGAGAGAGGAGCCAGCGAGGAGGATGATGGCCAGACCAAACCCAGCTGGATCTATTTTCAGGCTGCCAGAGATCGTCTAGTGACGAGATGAGCCACCCGACCTGAAAACAGCGGGCATTTGTTGAAACGAAATATATATTAATAACATATTTATATTAGGGTTGCTTTCTAGTTGTTGTTTTTTTGTTGTTGTCAGATTTAGATAATAAATAACCATTAAATAAACTTTATATAAATAATAAGTTTAGTTAAATTTTATTTATATAGCGCCAATTCATGATACCTGTCATCTTAAGGCTCTTTACAAAGTCAAATTCAGTCAGATTATATAGATTGGTCAGAAAGTTTCCTCTAAGGAAAGCCAGCAGGTTGCATCAAGTCTCTCCAAGCAGCATTCACTCCTCCTGAAAGAGCGTAGAGCCACAGTGGACAGTCGTCTGCATTGTTGATGGCTTTACAGCAATCCCTCATACTGAGCATGCATGAAGTGACAGTGGAGAGGAAAACTCCCCTTTAACAGGGAGGAGAACCTCCAGCAGAACCAGAACCAGGCTCAGTGTGAACGCTCATCTGCCTCGACCCACTGGGGCTTAGAGAAGACAGAGCAGAGACACAGAAAGCACAGAAGCTCACATTGACCCAGGAGTACTTTCTATGTTAGATGGTAGTAGAGGATGATTTGTCTTCCCTGGATGATGTCAAAGCTAACAGAACGCCAGACCAGGTGTACCTTCTATGATGAGAAAAATTACAGAACAAAAAGTTACTAATAAATAAATAATGATAATAAAATATATACTGTCACACTATTTTAGTAGTTTCTGTTCTTTTATTTACTTTCTGTGTCATCATGTGGTGCGTCCATTGTTGCAATTCATCTTGCTTCCACAAATACTTGAACTCATACAATCTTACACAGAATATTTCTGTACATATAAAACGACTTCTCTTTCTGGCATGCAGCTAAGTACCTGACAAATGACAAATACTTATATTTTAAATGTTTCTCTTTTGACTTCTGTTTTTATTCGGAGCCTTGCAAAGAAATTTAATTTACATTGTGAAGGTGCAGTTGAAAGTCTATGTCCATGTCTATGTCTAAATGTTTACCAAAATATATGTTTTATTGTTCATTAAAAGTTGTATTTGTTTCTTCTAATCTCTCTTACTCAAATTAAGAAAATATTTTATTAAGCACAGAAAACAAAGTTTTTCTTGGTGAACTTTTCAGGCACGATTTGCTTCATAATTTTTTGCAATAAACATGAGCAGGAACTTTATTTCTTTATATCATCTAATCATGTTTAAGTTGCTGCTGGGGTAACTTATCTAGCTGAGGGTTTTGCTTCCTTCTGGTGTGTAAACAGCATTCTCCAGAAAAAAACAAACAAACAAACAGAAAAGAGACTTTCATATCAAAGTATCTTAGAAATCTGCGAACATAAGGACTTTTTCTTTTTCTTATAATAGATTTTCTATGAACAAGTTGCTTAACCAATCATATTGTAGCTCTGTTGATTGGACCAGGTGCCTCACTTATGGTTCCCCTTCAAACTCTCATAACTGTGAAAAAAAGGTTCTTGTAGTCCAACTGATTTACAATCAATTCCTTATGGTGCAGAAAAATAAAACACAACTCATCTGTCTCCAGTAGATCTATGCACTAATGATTTTTAACCTTGTTTGAACTAATGAAGGAGCCTGCAGAGCAACCTGACAGCCCTTTTTAAGCGTTTAAGAAACTCTAACCCAGACGGTGGTGATGAAAAAGATAAACGGAAACCGCTTTCAAGGAGTCCCTCATGTGTAAATGAGTATGTTGTTTTTTTACTTCTTTGATTTAAATGTAAACAATGTAGTTAAATTAAGTGGCTTTCATAGCTATTGCTTCTGTTTCCTCTCTGATATTTTTACTCAAACAAAGTCTATTGTAAATTGTATTTTGTAATTAATTTCAATCTCTTACTACTGTGTTGTACCAAAATGTTTAATTGATTTTTTTTATTGTTTTTTGGGGGGTGGAGTTATGCACCTTACCATCATGTATAATTCAACAAAAATGACCGACTTCGTTTTATTTTTGTCTGCTTTTTTATAACCGAGCCTAAAGCTGAAACTTTTACTCTCTAAAACATTTTAGACATTTTTTATTTTTTTTAAATCAAAGATCTAAAAACATTCAATAGCTCCCCCTTTCCCTCGAAGCCTCCATATTTCGGAAATACACGATCTTTGGCAGGGAGGGAGGCGAAGAAGGGCTTGCTGTCACGTGAACACGCCGCCCTCCAGCGTCCACGCGCCGCCCTGTAGAGCACGAGACGTTTACCTTTGATGTGCCGCCTTCAGACGTTTATAATTGTGACGTCATTATAATCATCAAAGGTGGTGTGTGTGTCTGTGTGTGTGGTGGGGAGGTTAAAATAACGACAAAAGAGCAGAAAAGACTGAGGTTTTTATTTATTTTCTTTTTTTTGGGGGGGGTGGGGGTGTTCAGTGTTTCAGCACCATGGACAGCTCAACAGGGGGTCTGATGGCGCATTCAAATACAGCCGGGAAATTATACTATCAAGGGGTGAAAAATAAATACATGAATATAATTTGTTATTTTTTCGTGGTTTCTATGAATAAAATGCACTGAAGTACAGATTAAAGGTTATCATACAAAATGATTTCATTAAATGAACGTAGATCTGTTTAAGAAACTGCCGGGAAACTCAATGCAACGTGAATCTGTCAGAGAATCTTCGGAACTCGGTGTTCCCATGAACCCGAAGCAGGTTGTGGGGCTTTGCTGCCACCTTGTGGCAAGGCAAGGCAAGGCAAATGTATATGTGTAGCACATTTCAGTACAAAGACAACGCAAAGTGCTTTACATCATTAAAATATATGTAATAAAAAAGAATAAAAGAAAAAACAAAATAAAACATGGAAAAATAGAATTTAATAGCAAATATTCAAAACAGTTGGACTACAAAGTTGAACAAATGATGTTTCAGTAAAACAGTTAAACTAGAACAGTTATTTAATCTTGATTTAAAGGAACTCAGGCTTTCAGCACATTTACGGTTTTCTGGAAGTTTGTTCCAGATCAGTGGAGCATAGGAACTAAATGCTGCTTTTCCTTTTTTAGTTGTGGTAAAAAAGTGTGCGCTCACACAACTAGTGCTTCAACACGACAGGGTAGCACAGCCGTTTAAAGTATTAAATAAATAAATACATAGATATAAACTCAGCATACATAAAAAATAAAAATGGATAAAAATATTGTTTTTACTCTGCAGATTTTAGATGTTCATTCAAAAGGTTAGAGCTCAGTTATACTTCTTTTTAAGTAAAACTTATTCATAAATTTAGATTACACAAAGTAAAAGGAAAATTCAAGGCATGATTCAGAAACAAAGCTCTCTCCAGGAGGACATTAGTTTTTAAGTTAAATGTCAAAAGTTGATGCTTTTGGTGGATCTTTGTCAAGACAAACAAGGGTTTTGGTATCTATATGTTTATCAGAATCACATTATAGTGATAGTAAATCATGAATTAAATAGATTGATAGCGATACTTGTTGCTTTGTGTTGTTTACTAACCATCCTAGAACTGGACTTCATTATTTCACTGAGCAGTTATTGTATATTTTCATTCTTGTTGCTTTTGTTTCCTTTGTAGTATTTATGTTTCGTTTTGCTTCCAAGGTTATATTGGGGAAAAAAAGTTTGAAAAATCTGCTATTTTGCTCTGCAAAAACATCACCAAGCTGTTTGTTTTTTTCTTAATTGACTGAACTATTTCCACATCCATTTATTTAGTTTATCAGAGCTCAATTATTAAAGGATTATGGTCATTTCTCTCCAAACATCAGCAGCAGCAGCTCTTTTTGTGTCACGGTGAAACTATTGAACAATTATTCCTGGAATTTTCTCATGTTGTTATATTTTGGTCAAATTTTTTTCCTTACAGGAATAAAATAGGAAACAATACTGTACTGTCAAAAATTTCAAATGTTACATTTCTTCAACAATTCAACCTTTTCTTCAGATGAAAATAAATAGTAAACCTATTTATAATCCCAGCAAACTATTATGTCCACCAGATGATGATGAGTTAATCAAAGTCATAGTTTTAAAGAAACTGACTTAAAAAACTCCATTTAAATAATTGGAAACCTGGGGAAAACACTTATTTTATCTCATAAGCAAACCCCTTTACTATATAAATTTATTTTTTCTTTATTCAATTGTTGTAAAAGACCTCATATTATACACCCAGAGGTGTAGCCTTGGGTGGGCCTAGGGTGTCAGGACCCATCCGATGAAGTGGATGGGTCCTGACACTTAAAGTCATCATAAAAATATTCATAAAATAAAATAAAACGAAGCAGAAAAATATTATAAACACGAAAGCTGCAAGCTTCCTGTTCTGGTTTTCTGGGTTTTCAACTGTCAGCATGTGAAGGTGGTGCTGGATATTATCTTTTTCTTTAAATGTTAACTGTAATATTGTTTTTAATAAAATAAAATAAAATATCAGAAGTTTCCCATTCATTAAAAACGGTTTCGTGTGTCCTGGGCTTCTGGATCGATGATGCGACGGCGGCCATTAGTGACGTTGTGTTCAGAAACGGAAATAATGACTTTATCAGGCCTGTATCTTCTCCAGAGTGAACTTGCAAACGTGCAACTTACAAAAAGACTTACTTTCAGCTATAATTATTTGGTCTACCCATTTTTCATTTCAAGTAATTTCTGGCTACGCCGTTATTTAGTACGACTGTACTTTTGGTAAAAAAGAAAATCCACATCTATTCTGAATGCAGTCATGTTGTACTTCCTTTCGCCACTAGATGGAGCTATAAACACCTCACACCTCGTCCCATGATATAATGCGCGGAATTCCCCAAACTTTTTCCTGGCGAGTTCGACAGAAAGTCATCATGACTCAGATTACAGAAAACAAGAGAGGTGTAATGAGCTGCAACAACCACGATGCTTCAAAAACGGTAAAAATATGCGATCAATTACTTCAAGTCATCTACTAAATGACTTTAGGGGCTCCCCCTGCTGTTGAAGTGTCCTAACAGAGATCCACTTTAAGAAGTTTAAGTTTTAATATAACAGTAAATGGGACCTAAAAATTTTCTTAACAGCTGAACTGATTATTGGTGGAAATATTATTATTTTAAACATTATTTTGAAATGATCCTTTTACTCTGATCAACAAGTCTGATCAGATTCTAATGTACCGAATATGACCGTTTGGTCATTTTATTGTTGGCTCACTAAGTAACTGTAAAACAAAATCAAAGGATGTTAAAGTATGGACAGTATGACAGGAGGTCAGCAGGCCTGCAGATGTTTGTGGGCTTCACAGGAGGAGGGCCCCTGAATAAACCTCTGCTTAGGACCTCTTTCTGCTATGGGGCCTGAATAGGAGGCGCCGACGTGGAAAAGAGTGAAAAAAGCAGCAAAAGTCTGAAGAAAAGAGCTTTAGACAGGATGGCTGGGACAAGAAAGGGTGGTTATCGCAAACAAATGAGTCGAACTGACTCATAAGTGATTCATGATTCAGACTGAGGTAGCCTAAAGCCTAGACAGACATGTGGGTCTAGGGTAACTCTGACTCAAAGACCTTCTTCTACTATCAGTTTCTACCTTTGAGACATCACCACTGTGGGTCATCTGTCTCCATCTTTTGTATCGTCTCTCACAGCAGATACCTTCATGTCCTCCTTATCTCCATAAATCTCCTCTCTGGTCTTCCTTTAGGCCTCCTGCCTGGCAGTTCTAGCCTGAGCATCCTTCTACTGACGTTCTCACCATCTCTCTCCTGCAGATGTCCAAACCTTCTCAGTCTGACCAGTGACACAAATCGCTGTAGCATTTCAACCAAGAATTATCAGCATCTGGGTTTATGGCAGAAAAAAACAACAACTTCTTAAACATCGTTTTTTGTTTCAATAAGTTTTTATAAACACTACCTGATGTCTGTTCCCTCCAATAAATTCTGGCTTTACCGCATCACTGGGATCTTTTCAGATCACGTTCTTGTTATGCATACCTGCCATAACCTTCTAGATCAGTTTGTATCTTTTTCTTGCTGCTCTTTGGATACCAGTGTTGTAGTCAAGTCACTATGCCTCGAGTCCGAGTCCAGGTTCGAGTCACCAGTGTTCAAGTCCGAGTCAAGTCCAAGTCATTAAAAAAAAAATCCGAGTCGAGTCCGAGTCGAGTCCACTACTCATCCGAGTCAAGTCCGAGTCGAGTCACTATTGAGTGTGATGTATGACATGAAGCAGTAACATTCCATTGCACTAATAACTCTTTCGCTGTAGTTACCCTTTGTTTTACTCGGTAAAACGACTGCTTTTTCCAAGTCTAAGACGTCTCCTAACCATGGTTTTTAAACATTGTTGTTATGGAACGCGCAACAGCGACTCCAGGTACGCTGATAGGCCGCATATGAAGGATGTTAAAGCCGCAAGCGGCGTCGATCGGCCCTCGCAGCCAAGCGCGCTCCGGCCTATTGGCCACCGCCGCGGTGCCGGCCGGCCGGCCGGCCGGAGCCGCGGTGTTCGCGCACCGACGCGGTGCCGGCCGGCGGGCGGTGTTCGCGCACCGCCGCGGTGCCGGCCGGCGGGCGGGGTTCGCGCACCGCCGCGGTGCCGGCCGGCGGGCGGGGTTCGCGCACCGCCGGCCGCCCGCCACCGCAGATGCTGTTACGCATTTTCCTCGCCCGTCCACCGGGCGATTCCCACAAACGCGTTCGGCAGCGTTCCCCCATTACTCGCAACAAATCTGGTGCAGATCGGTCGATGCAGTGAGGAGATATAGCCGTTGGATAATGATAATGCATTTGGCCACCGGGCCGGACTAAATTGTTCGGCGGGTCGGAAAATTTATACCGATTCCTGGACGGTGACTACAAACAGAAAAAAAACGGCCGAGGACGGCATGAATGCCGAGCAGGAGAAAAACAACGACTTACCTTCCTATCAACTCGGCCCGTCTTTCCGAGCCCTCGACACTCAATCCATCGTTTGAGCTGAACGTTGGTATGTTGTTCCACAGTTCTATCAGTAAAAGGGGCGCCTGGACATCCTCTTGTGAAAGTTTAACAGCTGTAAAGTCGGTCATATCCTTGTATCTGTTGCATGTGTAATGGCTGGTTGCTACGTGCGCTCTCACACTGTTTGCCCTACATTAGCGGCAAGGGGCGTTGCTCATGAGATGGTGACGTCACGTGCGCGGTACGACATTTAGATATTAAAATCATACACCAAATAATATTCTAATGACATATTAAAATTATAGCCTAATGATATAAAAAAAGTCGAGTCTTTTTCTCAATTTCCGAGTCAGAATGATCTGAATGTAGGAGTCCGAGTCCAAGTTCGAGTCATCAGTGCTCAAGTCCAAGTCAAGTCACGAGTCTCTAAATTTAGCTAATGACTCGAACTCGAGTTCGAGTCTCGGACTCGAGTACTACAACACTGTTGGATACCCAGGTGGTGAAGATAGGGACCACCTGCTCCACTGATCCTCAACACAGGAACGCCGCAATCAGTATGAGGGATGCAGCAATCCCTTATACTGAGCATGCATAAAGCGACAGTGGAGAGGAAAACTCCCCTTTAACAGGGAGGAGAACCTCCAACAGAACCAGAACCAGGCTCAGTGTGAACGCTCATCTGCCTCGACCCACTGGGGCTTAGAGAAGACAGAGCAGAGACACAGAAAGAAGCACTGATCCAGGAATCCTTTCTATATGACAGAAAGTAAAAGGTTAACAGTAGCAGTAGCTCCTTTAGCAAGAATCGGCCAAGCAGAAAAGCTCTGAGTCAGTTTTCTGGTAAAGAGGAGCAGAGGGAGAGGACAGTTAGTCACAGTAAAAGTTCAGCCAATAGCTATGACTAAAACAGGCAAGTGTTTGACTCTGAGAGACAGGACCACCTGGATCATCTGTAGCATGAGGTTGCTGCCAGACTAAGACTGAGAGTTGGTTCAACATGAGAGGAGCCTGACTAACTAAAACATCTGCCTCCCATTCGACATTTAGAAAGTCTACAAATTCATCTGTCTTTTATTTACCAGAAACATATAAAAAGTGCAAACATTTCAGCGTGAATAATTTCAAACCGATTACAGTGGTCTACCGATCTGTTTCTGTAAACATTTGACTCGCATGGCTGATGAACATCTGGCTCCTGGTGAAACTGCACCTGCTCTCAGTAACCCAGGTAGAAAAAACACATGAGTATGTCCTCTGGACAGGTTCTTCTTTGCAGTAACGATTGGTTGGTAGGCTGATGGTCCTCTTTTACATGAGACTAACCAGTTTTAATTGTTACTGTTAAACTTGTTGATCCACTATGCGAAGGTACGGCTTATAATACTGAGTTCACCAGACTGAAGAGGTCTCTAAAGGAGAAGAGGCGAAATGTTTCAACAAAGAAGAACTCGTCCAGAGGACCTGCTCAACTGTCTTTTTTGATCAACTTGGCAAATATCTCTAAAAGCTACTGATATTAAGAATGAAATGCAACCAACAGCAAAACGTCACGCTGGTTTCCCTGAATCCGCGACGTCAGAGGATGCTGCAACAACTTTGAAGGTGTACTGAGCATGCTCAGTGTGGCCTAGTGAGACCAGTTCAGTCCAGAACGGAACAAGAGAAGACTTTCTAAAAGTTCAGTCCTGCTCAACTTCAGGAGGAGAGAAAGAAAAAAAATAACTGAAGCTTTTCATCCTCATCATCCTCCAGCTGATAAATCTGCATGATCCTGCAGGATGAGTCCAGAACACGTTGTCATGTGTTGATCTGCAGGTCTGGGCTCTTCCTGCTGAGTCTGGGAGCTGCCAGATGAAGAACCTTTAAGAGAACAAAGAATACGAGTAAAAACCAGAGGTTTAAAGAGTTTAAAGGCCACCCAACGTGTTAATCTGAGGACAATGCGTTTATTTAGAGTTACGTTGCTGAAACATTTGCTAACAAACAGAGACTGACTGCAGTCTCCATTCAACTTCAAGTCTCACGGCTACACACCCCAGGAAGATGGATTACATCTAAATCTGCTACAGGAAACGACTCTGAACGCCATATACAGATATTACGCTCAGATTCTCCACCAAAGGAAGCAGACAGGAAGGAAAGGCGCTGTCTGCATTCCTGACATTCACTCTTTGTGACACTCGTGGGATAAAGAAGGGTTACTCTAAATGACACAATGACACAATGCACAAAGACATGTTGAGTCATGTTGAATCATGGGAAGTCTGCAGCTGTGTGCGTCTAGCCTGCTGACCAACAGGAGGAGGAAGTGCTTAAGTTGGGTATTATTCTGTAGAAACTTTTATTGGCAAGATAAATTGTGCATAATTGACCAAAGACAAATTTCTTCCAATGTTCTTCTAAATATTTATCTTTTAGCAGGATCCTAAGCTGGTGTTTGGGGCATTAAAATGCAAAACATGACAGAATAATGGCTGTAAAATCAATGTTAAATAGAGGAATTACTGCCGACAATGGTCCCCTGTCACCTCATCCAAAAAAAAAAAAAAAAAACCCTGTGCAGTCTAGAGGTCCACAGATACTCTGGACCGACAATTGGGCCAATTTTTTAGGGCCGATTCTTGAAGCTCATGGACAAAAAGGCGAATATCGGCCGGCCGATATACCGGTTGAACCGAATAGATCATGAAGGAGGGATGGATTTAAAATTTTGACGGGAAGAAAGCCAATTCTTAAAGTAAATCTGACTTACTTCCTGAATTTTTCGCCTTTTTCCAACGATGGAGGCCAACACCGCACTCAGGCAAATGAAGAAGGCAAAAACAGAGAAACAAATATGGAGCCTGACTCGTCCACCTGGAATAAGAACAAAGTAAATAACTGAACATTCAGAGGAACAAACGTGGCTGAAATGTTTCTGTTTGGACCCGTGGACTCACCGGTACTGATGGTCTCCTCCTGTGGGGCTGGAGTGGTGGGGTTTCTATCAGGAACCGGTTCCGTTGTCGTCATTTTAACAAAGTTTGGGTCTGAAACAGCAACAGTAGCAGGATTCATGAGACTCTACAGAGAAACTCTCATTAATCAGGACCAGAACCTGCAGTTTGGAGCCGTTTACTCACCGACAACCAGCAGAACTTCTGCATCTCTCCTCAGGCTTGGGATGAAACATCTGAACCTGCCGCCGTCCTCCAAGCTCACGTTCCTGATGGTCAGAGACACGTCTCCACGTTTGAGTCCTGCCTCTGACAGAGACGTCCTCTGGACGTACGTCTCCATCATCATGTCTCGCTCCGTCTTCTGGAAGCGGTACACGTACACGTACTCCACACGCCTCTGTCTGCCCGGGACCCGCAGGTCCGGTCTGGACCACTCCACCGTCCTCCCCACGGCGTCCCACTCAGGATCCACCCGACATGGGAGGAGGACGTCATCTCCAGGAGCGGCTGTGATTGGCTGAGACGAACCAATCAGCTGAAGGTTACCTGGAAACAAAGATGGGATCAGGAATCTGGAGCAGAAACCAACAACTCCTTCCTGATTCATTAATTTATGCAGAAATGAAACAATATTACAGAATCAAACTATAGCAGCTGGACAGTTTATCAAAGATTAGTGCAAACAAACACTTTAGATTTGATCTTTCACCTTCAAGGGCTGCTTTTCTCCAGGTGATGTCACATTTTAACATGAGCAGAACCTCGTCATAATTAGCAGAAATAAAGGATTAAAAGCATCTGTCTGTGTGTAATTAATCCATAAAAATGGTTTCACTTATTTAACTACTGAATATGACTGCAGTTTATTTTAAATTTCTCGTTCCACAATAATCCCAGTCATCTGACCGTATGCTAGGTTGCTGAACTCTCCGGTCATCTGACAGTCACACACACAGAACCCCAAGCAGATGTGAAGCACATGTTTCCTGTGGGAATATTTTTGCTGTGTGACAACAGATCAGGATGAGTTCAGGTGAAAAAATAAAACAATAATACCAACATGATAACTTCCACCAGATGTTTCCCACTTTGATTATCATAACAATGTGAGAACTAAAGCTGCTTTCCCCGCGACCCGACCCCGGATAAGCGGAAGACAATGGATGGATGGATATATAATTTTGGGGTGTAATTTAGGGCGTCACTTAAAGTCTTCATTAAAAACATCATAAAATAAAATGAAGCCGTATGAAATTGAATTTATGCTTGTCCCAACCTGAAAACTGCAGCTTCATGCATGTTATTTCCTATATTGTTATTTCCTGTAGGTTTAAGGCAAAGCAGGAGTCCATGCCTTACTGGAGCACAAACATGAAACATCTGCTCCGAGTACAGCTTCAAACTCAGCCTTCAGCGTAATTACACACTTAGAGTCGCTCTGAGAAATTACAGGGCAGATAATTTCTGGTCAGGGTGGAGACTGAGATGACAAACCTTTGGCTGCGAAAGCGACGACAAAGGTTCTAAAATATAACAGTCTACGGGAGCAGCAGATCAGAGGAAAACTCAGCAGCTGGATCGTGCGTAAAGACGCAGTGTAACAACCTCTGCATGCTATAAGTGCCGCGCGTATTTACCCCTTTTTAACTGTTTACTGTAATATTGTGTTTAATTAAGAAGGCTATATATTCATGCTTATATTTCAGACATACCAATATAACTAGTTCTACTGGTTCATCCTCCTCTCAGTGGTCACAACTCCTTGTTTTATACTTCTGTGTTTTAAAAAGTATAATGAAGTACAGCTATAATCAGGTCCAGTACGCTCAAATCTTTCCTCTGTTTCCTGCCTTTTTAATCCAATAAAACCATCTTCCTGTTTTTCCACATCTCACTAATTTGGTAATTCTCAGTTTTCGATTGATGCTTTCTTTATTCTCTAATTTACTTTTATGTACTATAAAGTTCTTCCTCTAGTTGGTTGATTGCAACCATTTGTGATACATAGTAGGGCTGGACGATAATTCAACAACAATATATATCGATCGATAGACGTGTGGCGCGATAGGAAAAAAACGGGTCAATAAAAGTTCGATAGAAACAGTTTTCCTTCCTTCCTTTCAGCCTATCATATTAGTTGATGCTACAGTCACTACTTCCTCTCGACCAATCGTAATCGCGGACCCAGGCACGCCGTCACAAAGCTCCGCCCCTCTCAAACCACAACACAGAGCACGTGAATATGTCGCAGCAAGTAGCGGTGGAGGAAACGGTCCCAAAACGGGATTTTACTAGTTCGCCAGCCTGACAGAAATAAACCAGTGATTTGTAAAATTTGCAAGGAACCGGTAAAACCAAAGTCTGTGGAATCAGTGCAAAATGAGCTGCAGTCTGTGTCCTTACACGCCACAACCTCAGACCTCAGCCCTGCGTCAGCATCTCAATTATGAAACCTGAGGAGTAACTAGTGTACTATTCCCACCTAAATAGGCTATTTTATTTATTTATTTATTTGGTATATTTATTTTGGTCTTTATTTAACAATAAAGTCTTTATTTAATAACATAACTCAGGTCTCTTAAGTTATTTTTCTTAAAAGAAATTCTGTTATGGTTAAAGAAGTTGGTTAAATAAAGATTTAATTGAAATTCTGTGTTTGTGTTCTTTATTAAAATTAAATCATTTAGCAATATCATAAAATGTCCAGGCAGAGCTGCACATAAAATATGGTTTTAAATATTTTCAATAATTATCGATATCGATCAATATGCATTTTTTTTTATCGATAAGCTTTTTTTCTATATAGCGCCATCTACTGTACAGGAGTGACCTGGTAGTGTGACATGTGAATCTTCGGGCAGCGGCGAGGGGGGGGGAGGGTGTTGGCTAGCATGTCGCCTTAAATTGTTGATTTTATTTGTTGAACTGTATGATTGATAGATCAAAGCTAGGAATAATAGAAAGTTGGTCACTCTGAAGCAAAAACAAAACCCAGCTTCCAGTCCAGGGCAGGTACGGCTGGCTCTGCGGGTGGGCACAGCCCCCCAAAGCCCACCCATGCTGCCGGCGCTGGACGGCAGCCGTCCTTAGTGACGCTGCGTTCAGTAACAGAAATAATGACTTTGTCAGGCTGCCACAGTTTAAATTATCCAGAAGCCACTCCGCCGTGTTTGTGGCTCTAAATAATCTTACAGGTGACTGAATTTCTTTTCTTTCCCCGCTCTAAATTCAAGGATGTTCACTTACCATATAAGGTATTTTTCTCCTTCCGCTCAGCCTGTATCTTCTCCATAGTGAACTTAGTGCAGTTTACTAATAAACTTACTTTCAGTTAGAATTATTTTTCATCACGCCGTAATATATATCATTCATCAGTAGTGTAGCAGCAGAAAATATGTACATGTAAATAGAAGTTATGTGTAAGAAAATTGTAATAGTGCAAGTATATAAGTTATTATTAGTATTATCATTATTTTAATAGTGCAAGTATATAAGTTATTATTAGTATTATTATTATTAGAAGTAGTAGAGGTCAGAGTGAGGCGCCGCAGCTGTTTACCTTGAACAAAGGTCCAGGACAGAGAGAAGAACAAGGCAGTAATCCAGTGTAAATACATCGACATCCCAGCTCATTGTGAGACAGACAGACTGGAAGCTAAACGCCACGTTGTCTTGTTATGTGTAACTGGCGGGGTTTGATTCATATGCAGACAAGCCCTCTTACCACGCCTCTGGTTCCAGCTGAAAAAGACGCCTTACAAAAAAATAAATAAAAATAAAAATAAAAAATGTCAGGGCTCCGCCTCCGCCTGACCAGAAAACCACATTAACTACGTTTTATAACTGCGTTTTATAACTGATTTTTATAACTTGATTTTGTTGGTCACGTAAACACCAAGGATTACGGCAGTGACGGCTGAGACTACCTTTCAAAATAAAAGCAACATTTTCGCGGTGTATCGACCAAGTGTTTTTTCACATTTACATCAGTTATATGACATAGTTTTGTATGCTTTATGTGTAATTTTTTCTATAATTCTGGTCTGCTGGTGAAAATTGAAATATATACTTTGGTCACATTCTTTAGCCTTAAAAACTACTCAATTTTTTTTTTTTTACACGTGACTACTTTCACTTACAGATGACAGATGATGATCTTCAGAAGTCAATCTACATGATTTGGGATTTAAAAATAAAGGCATTTAAAAATCTCAACATTGACTCAATTTGACCTGTGTTGTTGTAAATGTTGCTATAGAAATGGACGTTTTCTGCGAATAGTATAACATCAGCATGACAATAGAAATGTCGCTCAACAACTCTCATCCAAATGTGATGTGGAATTTCAAAATAAGACCAACTTGAAATCTCTACATGTTAACTCATTGTGAACAAAGTTGCTGTCACTCTAGCAACAAAACCATAGATAATCAATCGATGCTTCCACTTCAGCAGGATAGTAGAACACCCCCAGATGTGGCTCAACAAGTTTCAGCCAATTCTGATGTGGAATTTCAAAATAAGAGCCACATAAAAACTGTATATATTAAGTAATTTTGTACAAAGTTGCTGTCCTTGCAACTAAACCTGGATTACTGCATATATATATATATATATATATATATATATATATATATATATATATATATATATATATATATATATATATATATATATATATATATATTTGTGTGTGTATGTGTTATGAATATAAGGATCAATTTGTTAAACCTAAACATTGTGGTCTTCATTATTTCATAAAACCGTGTCACATGTGAACCTTTAGGAACAGACTTTTGGGGTGAGTATTAAAGAGGTAAAATTAATATTATGAGAAAAAAAGTCCTAGGTCAATAAAGTAAAAAACAAACAAACACAAAAGTGATAATGTTATGAGAAAAACGTCATATTATGAGAATTAAGAGGGAACATTTCCAGAATAGTCAGAGTTTGCAGAATTATTTCACTCCTGGAGTAATAGGGCCAGGTTAGAGTATTTTAAATAATTTTATTCTTTAGGAGAATAAATTCAGGAGAATGAAGCTAAAGGGATACGAAAATAAATTTGTAATATTACAAAACAAAAATACTACGAATACAAAGTATATTCAGAGATTAAAGTCCCTCTGATACTGTTTAAGTGACTGAGTAACTGCAGATTTGCCACATTTAAGATGGCGGACGCTCTGACGCATTGCGGCATAGGCAGAACCCGCCCAATGACGCGTCTACTCTTATATAATGTCTATGCCTACACCGGTGCCTACCTCCAGCTGTCAATGGGCAAGAGGCGGGGTTAGTAGATAAAATAGTAAAATGAAAAAAAAAAAAACATCACTTTTACTGCCAGCATTTTAAAATTGTCTTCTTTACGGTAAATAACTTTTTTGTGTTTTTGCCAATCCTAGCTTTTATTTCTATGATTCAATCATGTATTTCCAGAATGCACCAAACACTGCTACCAGTAAATCGATAACACGATCAAATTAGACAAGCATGTTGGGATTGAAGAATTTGTTTGCAAATATAAAGTGCAATAAATGCATCAATTGAACAACGTTGCTAGTGTGAGTCCTTGTTGGTTTATTTTTTTTTCATTTTCATAATGTCTCTCCTCTGAACTAGAGACTGAACATTTCTCTACACTGTGGAGGACTTCAGGTTTCCACCAATTGATGGATGGATGTGACTGAAGATACCAAGCTAGATTTCATAGTGTTTCATTGGTAATATTAACAAAATGTATAGTAACTAGGTTAGATTAAAATATCAGTTCCACGCATTTATACATATAAATACTGTACTCAAATATTCTGATACATTATAACATGCCCATTAGTAAATTTATCAGGGAAAGACATTGAGCAAGCACACAGGCGACAGTGAAAAAGGAAAACATGAACTCCTTTGTCACAGGACATATAACCCTGCAGCAGAACAGCAGCGACTGCACTTTGAATTGTTATTAAAATGTGCTATGCAAATAAACTTGCCTTGGATGGCTGGGGAAAGATAGAACAGGATGGAAATACAGACAATGTAATAACATAATTAGTGTTTTTGGTGCGCTGTGTTGGCAACAGGAGCTGGGAAAGGCAGCTGAAGCAGCTCCAGGGAGGCGGGGATCAGACTGTATTCTGAATGGACAGTGCAGTTACTGGATCCCTCGCAGCCCTTATGGGTTTTTCTGCCAGACGTATTTCATGTGTGCCGTGAATGCGTGTGAAGTCAGGAAACTGCGTGTGTCTCACGCTAAATGCGTGAGACTTGACAGCTCTACGGATGTGATGAAAACACAACAACAACAGCAAGCGTGGATCTTTAACGACCAGCAGACTCGTTATAATTACTTACAAAGTAACCAGTGACCAGGGTTTTTAAAGAAACAGATTCGTAATAAAGATTACTGTCAACCTCATCAAACTGTCAGAAAACTTGCAGTGAGAACTGCTACCGGCTTTATCTCTCCTTACTCATTAAAGTGTCATGATTTGGGTTTTTGTTTGTTTTGCCTTTGGACTTTTCTTCAGCCGTTCACCTCTCAACCACCAGCCACTGTCCTGTCAGCTCTGCCACGGTCAATTAGCCCACATAAACTCCACCTAATGCCAGTAATCAGACCCTTGTCACCTGTTCACCAGCCTACATATAGCCGCCTCAGCCAACTCATCCCTGCCAGAATGTCTAGGCAATTTATTTATATAGCGCAATTCAGTACAAAGACAATGCAAAGTGCTTTACATGATTAAAATATAGCAAAATAAAACAGAATAAAAGCAAGTAGGAATAAAATATAGATAGAAAATAGAACAAAAAAGTGGTGATTCAGTTAACTAGGACAGTTGAAGGCAATTTTAAACAAATGTGTTTTTAATCTTGATTTAAAAGAACTCAGGCTTTCTGCACTTTTACAGTTTTCAGGAAGTTTGTTCCAGATAATTGGAGCATAGGAACTAAATGCTGCTTCTCCATGTTTGGTTCTGGTTCTAGGTATGCAGAGCAGGCTGGAGTCAGAAGACCTGAGTGGTCTGGATGGTTTATACGCTGATAACAAGTCTGTGATGTATTTAGGAGCTAAGCCATTTAAGGATTTATAGACTAACAGAAGCTAACTAACTAACTATCTTCGCTTCTCATGTAACTAACTATCTTCGCTTCTCATGACGGATCGCCCTGTTTGATGTACTGTAAGATGACTCTTCAGCTAAGTTGCCTATGTCTGCGCGCTGCAGTTCTGCTGTCCTCTCCGTGAGTCCCTGCCGTTTGCTCTGCCGTTTCTGGTGGTTCCCTGGACTACACCGCCTGCTCTGGTTTCCTGCTCATTCCTGCCTGCCTGCTTCTTCAACCAAGATTCATCTACCAAGTCTGGTTCTGTTTGTCTGCCTCACCTGCCATTATTCATGCTCACAATAAACCTTTAAATGCAGCTCTGTGTCCGGCTGACTATCGGGTTCACCAGCAGTAATCATTACATAAAGTTCTTGTTGACAAAATCAACAACCAATGTGATACAAAGCAAATATGAGTAACCACGTATTGTTTTTTTTTTTTTGTCTGCTCACACTCAATAAGGCATATGTAACAGAAAAACAATAATAACTAAAAATAACATTTCATTGAATCACAAGATGACCTTGTGATTATGAAGTCTACAGATGTAGCACATGCGGTAGTGTCCTTGTGTGGGTGAGGATGATGGCTCCCTTCCAAAGGTTTCCGCTTCTGCTTGCAACTCAACCTTCTTCCTAATTCTGCTCAACGTGTACGAAAAACTGAAAAGGAGCCTAAATGACTAAATGTATTCCTACTCAATGATAGCGGAGTCCAGAACAGAAACTGTATTGGGCCTTATATCTGTTCAATACCGTGACACACCCTGGAGCCACAAAGAGTGCCACAGCTTGTTCCATCACAGCTCTTTCAAGAGGAAATGCCACGCCACAAAAATTAACATCTGACTCTTCACCTGCTCTCATTTTACCCGCAAGAACTGACTCACCCATGACTGCTTTACCACCAACCGTGGTAGAACCAGCAGAGGCATGTCCAACACCGAAGAGATCCTGCAAAGCTGTTGAGTGTCTCCCTTGTTTTATGGGGCTTTGTTCAAACACCTGCAGAGAGCTCAAGTGTCTTTCTGTCCGTAAGCCGTAGTTGTTCCATTGCTCCATAATTTCTCTCTCAAATCTCTGTTGATCCCAGGGAGGTGGATATAATGTCAAGCCCAGAGGTGCATTTCATTGTCTATGATACTTTCGTCCTCAAGGCGGGAAAATATGTCATAGTAGACATTAGTCATTCCAAACCACAGATCACTCCAGAGTCTCTCAATATTTTGGTTGTGGTTGCTGCTTCCTCTCAGGGCGCTGCCACGATGAAAGCCCCTGAAAACGTTAATTATCAGGCAGACAGCATTGCTCTCAGCTCCTCTGTCTGTCCTGACTCTGGAGGGTACAACATACCCTCAGGACTGATGAAATGTGATACGTTACTGCTGCGGTTGTTGTTTGAAGCATGAAGGAAGACCACAAGGCAACTGTATACATCAATAGCTCCAAGAAAGACTATTCTCCACCTAAAACCATATCCAAAAATCAAAAATAAAAGAAAACTGATCTAAGCCACTTTCATTTGTTAAAACATATGATATAAAACACAAACCAGAACTATTTCCATTGCACTATTTCATATTATCCTCTTTCTCTAACTTGATCTAACTTTGTATGCCACTTTCATGTTTCTTTTTCTTTGATTGTTTTTTCTGGTCAAACCAGACCAGTTTGCTACGGTCCCTGGCAAATCCTGTCTCAGTTGGCGTCTTGTTGTAAAGTCATGTTTTTTTCTCATTTCTGATGAATTTGAGCGCTGACATTATTTTAACAGCAAACTCTGCACACATATAGAATAAGGAGTGACAACTTCTCTTCAAGTTTAAGAATTTATTAACAGAAAAAAAAAATAATATCCAGAGAACATCATTATATAATGGTGTTTATCTGAATTAACCCTATATTTCAATCAACAAATCCTCTCTACTAGGATAGTGAAACTAGTAAGCAAAATGAAAATAAAAAGAATCTAAGGAACTAAGTACACACAAAAGAACCAAAAGACACAATAAAGTGATCATCAGGATAATTCAGTGAATCCTGGTTCCCTGCAGATCTAAGTTAAAGAACCAAAGTTCATCTTAAAGAATGTTGAATAGTTAAATTAGCTCAACTAATTCAGAGCAACATTTGGTATGTTTCAACCCATTCAGAATGCAAATCCTGAATTAAACAAAACGTTATTGGATAAAATAACATTTTAAGAATGATTTGCACAGTGAAATATCAGTAAATTTCCAGAACGCTTAATTTTATTTATGCGATTATACCTCCGGAAAGGTAATGGGTCGCTGTAGTGATCGGTCGCTAAACTCGGTTGCTTCTAAAGTTATACAAAAACACCATTAAATCAAAATTAATATTCAATATTAATGCGGTAATAACGCTCATAGCACTATGGAACGACGGTGGGGCAAAACGAAACAAACACTGTGTTTGAAAAGAGCCGTAGTTGCATATCCAAGAAGGGTGAATGCCAGAAGCTAATAGCATTAGGCTAGCAGACATTCAGTGCTAAATCTAAAAATCTTCAGCTTTACTTTAGTCATAATGTGCGGACGGGATAAAACAAACATCAATATCCCATCAATCTATAAAACCCTTGTTGAGATAACATTTGTTATAACCGTGAAAAAAACACTCAAATTACATTGGCAATGGCATGGTTCGAAGAATGCTAACGGGAGCTACGTCGGTTAGCTCCATGTGTTTAAAAACACAGTGAGAACGCATTATGTAAACCTTCTAAATAAACCATTTATCTTTCCTTCGTTATTTCTCTGCCAAACCTGTAGTTGCCTCGGTGTGGGTTCAATCCACTTAAGGCATCCAGTTGGAAGCAGTTCAAGGAAACGGTTATTTCTGCGGTCGGAGCAGATAGCTCAAGATTGCGGTCCCCGGCATGCGAAACTCAGCCCTGCAGCAGGTGACTCCAGATCAGCCCCTCGTCTCAGCTTGTCTGGTGAGGAAAGGAGACCGCTCCGCAGCGTCTCGAGTCAACTTTCCTACAACAACTGAGAAAAAAAGCTGTTTCGGCATTCTTTTACTTCAGTGTCTGGTTACGCAGAAGTCAGACCGCAGACTTAGCTTAGATCTAGCTAGCAGATGCTTGTGAGTCTTTGAGGCCCATGCGGCCCGTGTGGGTTGCTGGTCTCCCCAGCATGGACCCTCTCCTTGAGAGTCCACAGGCAAGAAGGAAGAAGAGTGAGATTCATGGCTTCATGGCAGGGCACCCTGCTGAGGGGGGCAGTTCTTGGTGCAGCAGTGTGAAATTCCTTTGTTTACAACCCAATCAGATGTTTCCTGAGTCTTGATTGCACAAGAAGATGCTTTTCTGCAAAGGGGACAGGACGACTGCACCATATTAAGGGGAGGAATCTCTGAATACGGGCACCTAATTTTCCTAGAATAAACGTTTTTCACAAAGCATCTTCAGTCTTCAGAGAGCTCCTAAAATGACAAAATGTTAGGAGTAGTGAGGACTTTTAGAGTATATGAAGCAGGAAGATGGTTTAAACAGAGAGAGCTGATTGGCCACCACCTAATCCACCACCTACATACACTTTTATAACAATAATACAATTATTAATATGTAGATAAGATAAACTTTATCACCCCCATTGAGGGAAATTAATTAGTTAAAGGTTGTCTCTACCTAATGTAATTTTATTGAATATAAATAAATCATAGGTAAATTATTGGATAAGTTAATCAGAAATTTACAAAAAAATATATATAGATGATGTGATAATGTATTCTCTGTATTGCATGATGAGATAAGGGAGGGTTAGGGTTAGTAGCCTAAATGGTTCACTGGGAGATGTCATGGCACTCTCACTTTCCAGGCTGGTGCACAAAGCATCAAGAAACCCAGAGGAAAAGATGCATTGATCTGAGGCAGCATGCTTCAACGTCCGTGCATTCGCACCGGGATCAGGGGACCAATTTACATTTCAACACTCCTCTATTCTCCTCCCTAAGCTGAGTGGACAGAGGCGTTGCAGTTTGTTGTTTTTCTATCTTCATTTCCTTCATTTTTTATGTTGGTCATTTTGCCAATTCCAGACGCTTTATACAAGCAGGCAATCCCAGTAAAATACTGAGCCCGTTTTGATATCTAATAGATGAGGTTGTAAAATGACTGGCGAGTAAACATAACAATAAGCAAATCAAAACAATGATGAGGATGTGAATAAGGTGTGTTGAAACATTGGGATGTTGTGTGACAATCAATTAATTTAGCTAATTTTCATCTTAATCCAATCTAATTGGTTCATTTCTCTCCTTTAAAAGAAGCTCTTAAAAGATAGTGTCACCCCTAGCAAAGGGATCAACTACACCTCCTCGCTTAGTTAAACATTTCTGTTATTTCCTTCCGCAGATAGGAACCTGAATGATCAAGATCTCAGCGAGTTGACGTGTTTTTGTGCCGTCTTCCTGTCACTGTTTAGCTAGCTGAAAAGCGATTCATGCAGCCACTTTGTACCAAATTACTCGTCATTATGACTTTGAGGAAGACCGGGGTCGTTTATACAGTTAGAGGCTGTCATAATAACGGGTGTAAAAGAAAGGTTTACGCGTGGAACAGGAGTGTTTTAATCATCGACCGTGTACAAAAGCTGTGGATGTGAGGCGCCCTATTTCCTTTAATACCGATACTTTAATAATAAACTAGAAATAGAGTTACAGCTTCATTCTAAAGCTAACTTACGTTTTAACATGACGAGCTTGAATCAACAGCTTTCAAACTTGATTTCAAACTTCAAGCCTAAACATGAAGTAGGCACAACATTTTGATATCCTATTATAACATCAATTCAATCTCAAACATTTACCACTGCTATCTTTGAACATTAACTGACCAGCAATCTCAGGCTACGTTCACACTGCAGGCCTTGATGCTCAATTTCGATTTTTTTGTGAAATCAGATTTTTTTGCGTGTCCGTTCACATTTTCAAATATATGCGACTTGTATGTGATCTCATGTGTGAAGTGCATTCATACAACTAAGCGTCCCGCATGCGCAGTTGAGGACGCGATGACGTCATACGTAGCGAGCATGCTCATTGTTTGCAGAAGTAATCAGGGATCGTAATGCTGCAGCATATCTTGCGTATCTTGCGTTCTTTACGTTATTCTCCAACCGGAGCCAGCACATTACCAACACAATCTTTTTAAGAAGATCGAAAAGGAAGAGAGACAAATTTTAGAGATGTGAGCGGCTTTACTGATACGGACTTCATTCATTCAGATTTTCACAAAGTGTTGCTGAAAGCTGATCTATCAGATGAAAGTGAAACACATTATTACACCATGACCTTTTATTTATCAATTTCTTAACAGAAAACATTCAGTTGGGTTAAAAACTATAACAAGTATAATGAAAAGAATGAAATGAATGATTTTTTTCAGAGTTTGTTTCAGAACGAAAATACTTCTGTAGTGCCATTTTTTCAAGCTTAAACATTCTTAGAAACCAACAAAGTCAAAGCCAGGAGTTCAATATGAACCTGAAAAATGTGTAGACCATAAGCACCAGGGTGTAACTGGGCGTGTTCCCCAACAGTCAGTTGATTTATCATCTGGTGAGAAGTGATAACAAGTCTGAGTGGGAGGAGTTCCTCCATTTAAAACAAGAACAAAGGGTTTGCTCAGAGATCAGGGCTCAGTCTGAATACCCTTAATAATAGCTTCTAGCTCCTGCTCCTAGATCCTGCTCCTAGACCTTTCACTGGGTCAACAGTAAGAACTCTATCATGGGGAGGAAAGGAGCTTTGGACTGTTGTGAATTCAGACAGCCTTTAACTCTGTCATTAAATAACAGAAACACACATGGATGAGTCAGATCCGGGATTACAGCCTTCTGGAAATGAGCTACTACGTGCTCGCTCACTTCTCTCCAGACATTTTTGTTGATTTCTGTGAGAGGGGCTGTTATACGTCATGCCATGCAAAGAACTGTGGGATACCTAAAGATAAGAAGACTTTATTGTCCAATTTAAAACACAGTGGACATTTGCCTTTGGCGTCAACCAGCACATAAAACAGACACTAATTACAATCAATAAATAATCAAAATACAAAGAATAGATGTATCATACAGCGCTAAGGGTTCTTAGTGCCAGTAAGGGACGTTGGGGGGTTCCTAGTCTATACTAGAGGTGAAAGGAAGCATACAGGCTCCTTCTCCTACCTCCGTCCTCACTGACTGCACTATTAGGACAGCACTTATCATGGCGACCGCTGACGCACTTCCGCTTTGGATAAAGAGTCCTTACCCAAAAGACTTATTCGGATGGAGCCCTTGTCTTCTAGCTGTCACCCACTGGACCGGAGTGGTACTGCAGTTTTCCTCACAACTTCCCCATGCGTTTTTGGGCTATAAGTGTATTTGGATTGAGCCCATGCTTTTTTTTCTTTCTGCATCAAACACATACACCAAAAATGTTTAACAACAAAATATAAAGTTTTGTTGAAAGATTTTCCCCTTGACACATGAACACCTCAGCATGATCATATTAAAGTTTAAAGCAGGCATCAGCTGCTGCTGTCCGGAATCATGACAAATTATGTACCCCCCCCCCACCCCCTCCGCCACCCAGCCAGCAAACCCAACAACTGCAATAACTCAGCAGGAATTTGACTCCCCCTCCTTTTCTAGTCCTTCACTGTTGGTTTAACTGCTTCTGTTTAAATACTTGACATCATTGTGGTGCTTTTTAAAGCAATTTAAGGGTTTAAACAGCAAAATATCTTCAGGTTTAAAAACTGGCACAGAGTTGAGATTATTTTAAACAGGGTAACTTTGTTTCTGCTGTACTTCCCCTCAGCTTTGTCTCTTACTGGCAAAGTAATGACTTTTATTAAGAAAATAATAAAATACATCTAATACACACCTATGATGCAATCTACAAGTAGGAATTTAAACGCTTTCCTGCATTCAGACCAACGTTTGATCCACAGACGTGTTTCTGTAATTATTCAGGACCTTTATACGGATGGTTTCAAAAACTGACCCGTTTTTAAATAACAGACTCAAACGTTAAATGGAAGACCTGAAGAGAAACATGATTCTGGATCAGTTTTCATAGTGAGGTTAATGTGAAAAAATAACATTTAAATGACTAAACAGGCTGAGCCCAACAAAAAGAGGAGCTGCAGTTTTTAAAGAACTGCAAGAAGGCGTCCTGTGTTTCTCCTCAGTTCCAATATCTGCACTAAAATCTACAGCCGTTTTCTCCTTGGTGGAAGATCTAGGACAGGGGTGTCAAACTCATTTCTATATTGGGCCACTTCGGCATCACAAAGCTATTAAAAGGGCCGGTTTCACCTGCATAGATGACACTTTTGATTTCATCATTTTATTCCAGTTCACATAAAAACGTGAAAAAAATTCACGTGACATAAGATTAGCCCCTTAGGCCTATTTTAAAAGTTTATCTGCAAAAAAAGTTAATATTGAGGTGAGTTAAATTTGAAACTCATCACTCTGCATCACTTTTTCCTCTTTTTGGACATTTCTGTTATTTTTAATGTGTTGTGGAAAAACTGACATCTAGTGGTAGGTTGCTGTTACTACACAGTTAAAAAAATAATTTCCTACAGGAGGCACAGTTTCAGCCACTTTATACAATTTAAAAGGATATAAGGCTCTACTTTATGACATGCCTTTTTTTTTAGACACATGTGATCTAGGAGGTGTTAGCAGACACTTATCTTGGAGTCTGGGAGATTGCTGCAGCATCTGTCTGCAGCAACATGGAGAAACTGCAGGAGAGCAAAGAGTAACGGTGAAAACCTGAGCCTAACTAACAGGAAGAGATGAGCTGTGATTAATCTGTGCTGTAGATCATTTTCAGACTCACCGCTCTCTGGCTGATCTTCTCCAGCATCGCCATGAGCCTCTAGCTGCTGGTTGGAATCTGACTCTGCTGGTCTGCTGCAGAGCTCAGCACTCAGGGTGGAGTTTGTTCTTGGAGAACTTTTTAAAATAGCAAATAAAAACAACGTGGAAGAAGAAAACCAGAAGAGGGAGACAGAGCAGCAGCCTGGAGCTGGAGCTCCACTCACATACATCTGGGACACGGCTCATTGAAAGTGATTTCCCCAACCAAATTTTTGGTCTGGCCAATCAGGACGCAGGGCGGGTGTTGAATGGATGTGACGTAGTGGAGAAGTGACCGTGAGATTCCAACAACAATGGCGGCTCGCATCGAGAAAGCAAGCGTTAGCATTGATGCTGCTATTTCTTCCGTATTGTCCAATCTATCTGATATTGTTTCATTAAAAGAACATCAGAGAACGCCTCTGAAGGCTTTTGTTGGTGGAAACCATGTTTTCGCCCTTCTCCCGACCGGATTTGGCAAGTTTTGTTTTCCGGGGCGCGTACGCGGACGCGCCCCAGAGCGGTTAGCGCTAACCATATTGGGAGGCCTATTAGTCCTCAACGCGGTCAGCCCGGGATCGACTCCGACCCGCGGCGCTTTGCCGCCTGTCTTCCCCCCCTCTTCCTGTCAGCTCACTGTCAATAAAACGCTTGCCACTACAGTGTTTCCGAGCAAGGAGAAGATTGATGCAGCAGAGGCTCAGAAGGCAGGCTTTGCTCGCCCATCTATTGCCAACTGGTAGGCATTTTAAGGTTGACAGCCTATTTCCTACTTTTATCTTTAAAAAAAACCCATTGATGATGATATTAAAAACGTGATCAGGTTGAAATTGTGACTATTTTTCCTATATTAATAAAAATGAAGACCCAGTTTTAACATTAATAACAGTAGGGTTAAGCTACTTTATTGCACCTACTGACCTTCACAGCATTGATCATTAAGAAAGGAAAAAAAAAACATTTTTATGTCTGTCCACCTTTACAGTGATTAATCTATAAATTATGTGCAGTTAGTTCAGCCCATTTTTTCAGTGAAATGGTAAAAATACCAGAGAAGGGAAGCCATTTGTTACATTTACTATACAACACTATACATTTTACCTTTTCTTTCTTGAGAACTATAATAATCTGCATGTTAAACAGGTATAGTTTTATGCATAGAAAAGGTAAAAAAAAAACAATTCTGGTAACATTTGGCATTTTTTATTTACATGAAGAAACAGAAACAAAATATGTGAGGATAAACACCTCTGTGCCGATCCTCCAAATATTTTTTAATGAAGGGGAACTGAAACCAGCCTTCTAGCTAAACAGGGCCACCATCGTCCTCCTCCTTCAGCTGCTGCCCATCCAGAAGGTCCATGGATGGCCACAGGAGATAGAGGTGCTGCTGACCCTCTGCTGGCTGGCCTGTGGTGCATCCTATAGGGAAACAGCTTGCCAGTAAGGCAAGGCAAGGCAAGGCAAATTTATTTATATAGCACAATTCAGTACAAGACAATACAAAGTGCTTTACATGATTAAGATATACCAAAATAATAAAATGTAGATAGAAAATAGAATAAAAGCAAGTAGGGATAGAATGTAGTAACAAAAAAGAACATTAAAAACAGTAAAACAGTTTAACTAGAAAAGTTAAAGGCAATTTTAAACAGATGTGTTTTTAATCTTGATTTAAAGGAACTCAGGCTTTCCGCACTTTTACAGTTTTCTGGAAGTTTGTTCCAGATAAATGGAGCATAGGAACTAAATGCTGCTTCTCCGTGTTTGGTTCTGGTTCTAGGTATGTGGAGTAGACTGGAGCCAGAAGACCTGAGTGGTCTGGAGGGTTGATACACTGATAACAAGTCTGGGATGTATTTAGGTGCTAAGCCATTTAAGGATTTATAGACTAACAGAAGTATTTTAAAGTCTATTCTCTGAGATACAGGGAGCCAGTGTAAGGACTTTAGAACTGGGGTGATGTTCTCTACTTTCTTAGTCTTAGTGAGGACGCGGGCAGCAGCGTTCTGGATCAGCTGCAGCTGTCTACAACACTAAAATCTAAATCTAAATCTAACTAAGATCTCTTACCTTCTTGTCCTTAAATAGAGCCAACAATGACACACAACTGATACATAGATTATATTAATTGGATAGAAGATTAAGACAGATCAGCATATTACCTAAATTACAAGTTAATTTTATATTTGGTACAGGTCAAGTGGAGGCACGCTACAACAGACACCACGCCAAGGCTGATTAACATCATTGAGCGTGCCTTTGGTGGTCTGAAGACACGGTGGCGTTCCATCTTCTTCAGGGTGCTGGAGGTCCGCCCGACGTTTGCCCCAAAAGTAATCGCCGCCTACTGCATCCTCCACAGTATTAGTATAGAGGCAGGGGACCAGCTAGACGTGGAGGATGAGGAGGTTGATCCAGAGGAGGATGACCATCCAGCGGCTGAAGACGGGGAGCGGCTCCAGCTGGCTGCATGTTTAAGTGAACATGACTACACCTGACCTAATGTAGATCAGTTGGAGTCATGTTCACATGCTGCTTCATTTCTTTTTTTTTTACCACCTGGAAAAATACATAAAATAATGTGTAAATTAATTTCCATTCCAACTATTTTCAATTGTAAGTTTATAGGCATTGTCTGTTTGTATAAGATCTTAATGAGTTATTTCGTTGTTTTAAACCATGTTAGTAACTGTTAATAATTTGTGGAATATATTACACCTTCATTCTGTTCCAAAGATAAAACATTTGTATAAAATAAATGTCAGTTTTTTCATATACTATTATTACTATTATTTTCTTTCCCTCTTTCTCCTCTCAATTATTCGTGTCCTGACTCAGAAGAAACTCACTTAGATAGGAAAAACATTTATAGAATGTATTTATTTATTTATTTTATATGCTGCTGTCGTCCTTGGCAGACATATACAATTTATTCCAGCAAGTATTGAGTTAATAAAGCAACACACGTCAGTCAGATAAACACAAAACAAATAAATAAATCATAACCAGCGGTATTATGCACTCTACTTCTTTTAATTACGCACTAACTCTGTAAACAGGCCACATAGAGAAAACTTAAAAGTATAATGTTCTCGCCTCAAACGATCTTAAAACGTACTTTTGGACAACAACAGCAGCAGAAAAGGGAATTTTTTAACTTACCGCTGTGAGCTCTGTTTGCGCTGTCTCGAATCAAGCTGCGGCCGCGGTGCATTCTGGGCAAGCGGTCAGTCTGAAGAACGCACAAGTCTGCTCTGATGCATGCTCGATAAAGAGGGCGGGCGAGAACAACATCCGGGGAATTCGGCGCGTTCTCGATTTGGCGTTCTCAGCATTGGAACAGTGCTCGGGCGGAGGCTGATGACGTGTCACGAGTACACGAGAACGCTCAAGAACGCATATTGAGAAACGGCCATACGTCTCCCTCCTTTTTTCTCTTCATTGCTTCCTGTCATCTCTTGTCATACACTGCCCTCTGCTGGTGAAGGAGTGTAATGTCTTAATGTCTTAACATTCTCACTGGTTATGTCTGGGGCTGTGGGTAGCGCTGTTGCCTCTGGGTTTGAGTCTGACCCTGGGCTTTTCTGCATGGAGTTTGCATGTTCTCCCTGTGCATGCGTGGGTTCTCTCCGGGTACTCGGGCTTCCTCCCACAGTCCAAAAACATGACTGTTAGGTTAATTGGCTTCTCTAAATTGTCCTTAGGTGTGAGTGTGTGCGTGAATGGTTGTTTGTCCTGTCTGTCTCTGTGTAGCCCTGCGACAGACTGGCGACCTGTTCAGGGTGTACCCCACCTCTCGCCCAGTGAACGCTGGAGATGGACACCAGCACCCCTCACTACCCCACAAGGTCTAGATGTGTTAGAAAATAAATGGTTATGTCAGAAAACACCACAACTAATGCTAGTGGGTTAAAGGCAAAGCAGGAGTCCATGTCTCACTGGGTCTGCTTGGAGCACAAACATGAAACATCTTAAAACTTTGCCTTCAGTGAAATTACGCACTCAGAGTCGCTCTGAGCAAATACAGGGGAGATAATTTCTGGTCAGGGTAGAGGCTGAGATGACAAACCTGTGGCTATGAACGGTTATGAAATGTATCATTCTACTAGAGCAGGTCAGAGGAAATCTCAGCAGCTGGATCATGCGTAATGCTGCAGCACCAACGGTATTTCCCCCTTTCTTTTTAACTCTTAACTGTAACAGCGGCGCCTGCAGGATTTTATTGGAGGGTACGCACAAAGCCACCTGACCCACACAAGAGCAACTAACATGTGCGACATGCACGTGGCACCCAAATAAATTTTGTGTTTGTGTGAATCATCGTGAATCATGTGCAGCACGCACAGCTTACATCACAGCTTTGATCCAGCAACATGTCTACTTGACCCACACAATTTGGTCCCTTATCTACGTTGCTGTCAATAATATTGCTACAAAACTCTGTTTCCAGTCTCTGATTTAACTTCAGAGTGACAGTAGACCACTTCTAGACACCCACATACATAGGGATGGTTCTGCTAAACCAAAAGCCTACGATTCATCAAGTGACTATTTCAGTTACATTCACTTTTAGTTTGTTCACCTTTAAGTCTTGAGTTGTTTGGTTTTCATGGACCAGCAGTGACTACACAAATAGACTTACTTTCAACTATAATTATTTAGTCTACCCATTTTTTTATGATGCCCGGTCGACAGGTAATTTCTGGCCACGCCACTGTTTAGTACCACTGCACTATTGTTACAGTAAAAAAGAAAATCCACATCTATTCTGAATGCAGTCATGTTGTACTTCCTTCCGCCACTAGATGGAGCTATAAACACCTCACACCTCGTCCCGTGATATAATGCGCGGAATTCCCCAAACTGTTTCCTGGCGAGTTCAACAGAAAGTCATCATGACTCACATTACCAAAAACAAGAGAGGTGAAGAAAACCCGCTTCAACAGCCACGATGCTTCAAAAATAAATAAATTTGGTGTCAGTCAACTGTGCTACATTTGTGCAGCAAAAATTTTCGTTTGTGCCGGTATCATTTTTTTCCACGTTAAAATTAAATTATTCATATTCATAGGTTGGCAACTTATAAGTTATATGAAATTCACAGTTTCAGCACGAACAGATGTTCACTGACCTTTGATGACCTCTACAAACTATTATTAATATCATTAAAATTATAGGACCACAGATGAAAATTTCTGCTATACAAAAATATAATATTTTGAATAAATATATTTTAAATATTTTATATTTTAAAATGCATATTTTAAATATATACAATTTTTGTACTGCTATCATTTTAATGACACCAAATGTATTTATTTTTGCAAATGTGAGCAGTGCCACGGGAGTGGTTGACCTCTGATGACCCCTGGAGAACATTTTCTTTATATCTTTAGAATGTTTGGGGCACAAATGAAAATTTTTGCTGCACAAACCAGCACAAACATAGCCGAGGTGATTGACACCAATTTTGTCTTATTTCATAAAAGTGGGGGGGCTGGTTGACCTTTGATGACCTCTAGAAACATTTCTTTATTCCTTTAAAATTATAGCGTGAGTTGAACTAAGATTTGCTACCTCTTATTTTAATCCATTTTTGGCTTGTTTTATTTTCACTTATTTTTCTTCTGCGTGTTTAGTTTAGTAATGAGTAGAGTTCCATAAGTTATTATTAGTATTATCATTATTATTATTAGAAGTAGTAGAGCTCAGAGTGAGGTGCCGCAGCTGTTTACCTTGAACAAAAGTCCAGGACAGAGAGAAGCACAAGGCAGTAATCCAGCATAAATACATCGACATCCCAGCACATTGTGAGACAGACAGACAGGAAGCGACACACTACACTGTCTTGTGTGTAACTGGCGGGACTTGATTCATATGCAGATGTTACACGTCTCAACTGGGTTGAAACCATTGCAACAAATGATATTTTGATGACGTCTTCATTTCCTTCTTTCAGAGTGCAAAACCTGAAAACTGTAAACATAGATAGTTTCCGTTAATGAAAGAACGACCGCCGTCTTCTTCCCCAAGCTCTGTATCTTTATTACAAATTCACAAAATCATTAAATTATACAATAACATCCTCTTCTCTTTTCTTTTGCCATCATGTCCAAGTGTCTTTTCATTGCTCTAAGACAACCAGATACTTTTCACTTCAATAAACAAAAACAGCTCCCACCAGCTGTGGCATCATCAGCAAGCCAAATCAAAACAATTCAACCATAAATCCAAATCTCATAGATTCACATTAAAACATAAATTTCTCAAGTATAATGAAATATTAAATTTACTAATTTCCCTTGAATTGTATTATTCTGAAAAACTTAATCATGTTATTGGTTATACATTCTAATATAGACATCTTTGAATGACCAAATCCACTTTAAGCTTGGGAAGGAAATGGCTGCCCTCCGACCGTTGGAGCTAACTGTTATGAGCTAACGGCAAATATGATAGAAATTCACTCCTTTTCCATGAGAGTCTAAGCATGTGATTGCAACATCAGTTCCCAATTAACTTGTTATTTTACATTTTAGGGGAGACAGTTTTCACCAGCTTCACATTACTAACCTGTAAACATAGATAGTTTTCGTTAATGAAAGAACGACCGCCGTCTTATTCCCCAAGCTCTGTATGAGCATAGACATCATATACGTAGACGCCCCATTGGTCGCTGCCGGCTGCTGGGCTGACGTGCCTACAGGGCGGCCATCTTGGGTCAGACCACAGATCAGACATCTGCTGTCAAAATTAATAGGAGGCAGCTCAGATCTCATTTTAATCATATGTTCGCAATGCTCGTGACATTTCAGACAGATTACACATATTTATTCAGAACCAAAACTATTTAAACTGAAGTTAAACTGGATGAAAAATGTACATGCACTTACATATTTTGCAGTTACATATTCATCTAATATACACGCAAATTATCTCTCTCAAATACATCTCTCTCTCTTTCTTCCTATATATATATATATATATATATATATATATATATATATATATATACACACAGACACTGATCTACAGACAACAGCACTTATCTACATAGGAGCAAAACTATATACAGACAAGTGAGAGCAAAGGTGCTCATAACAACATTTAAAAATGATATAATACAAACCGCAATCTGGGGAAAAAAAGAATCAACAAAAAACCTAATAACGCATATTAGAATCCAGAATTATAAGAAGATAAATACCTTGCCATGGTGTATTCACAGGACCAAAACACCAAAACAGGTGAGAAATTACAAAATCATAGCAAAAATACTGTATAATATATTAGATAGACATAAATCATGTCTATCCAGTAATTTAGGACCATTTTGTTTGATTTTGGTGTTTAATTTACTTTTCTCTGCTTCCATCCCTGCTACCCATTAGCACATATTGTGTTTATGCCGGATAAACTGTAACTGTAAAGCATGAGGATTATCTATCATAAAATCTTCCTTATGGAAGGTAATTCCCCAGGATCTGGTTCCTAGCGTCCTTTTATTTGCGCACCCATAAGCGGAGTAAAAGTCAGGCTTCCTGGGACGGAGCTCTGGAAGTTTGCTTACTTTCAATAAAAAGCGCAGCTTGGTCTGACCTAAGATGGCCGCTCTGTCGGCACGCCTCTCACCCGAGGACGAGGCGTCTACGCATAGACATCATATACGTAGACGCCCCATTGGTCGCTGCCGGCTGCTGGGCTGACGTGCCTACAGGGCGGCCATCTTGGGTCAGACCACAGATCAGACAGCTGCTGTCAAAATTAATAGGAGGCAGCTCAGATCTCATTTTAATCATATGTTCGCAATGCTCGTGACCTTTCAGACAGATTACACATATTTATTCAGAACCAAAACTATTTAAACTGAAGTTAAACTGGATGAAAAATGTACACGCACTTACATATTTTGCAGTTACATATTCATCTAATATACACACAAATTATACACACATAAATCTCTCTCTCTTTCTTCCTATATATATATATATATATTAGGGCTGGGCAACGATTAAAATATTTAATCGCGATTAATCGCCCTGATTAATCGCGATTAATCGCGATTAATCGCATTGTATTTACAAACTCCAAGAATGAATTCAAAAGTAGTGTAAAGAGCACTTTTATTTTAATGTTCTGCTGCCATATGAACAAAAGTGTTGTAACATTTGTAGCACTTATCAGTAACACATATTTAGTTTAAAGCTCAACTTAAACATGTAAAACAAAAAATAGCAATAATAATAAATTAAAGCTTATTGCCACTGACAGGGAATTATTTATGGGGAAAAAATCTACCAAAAACAGGCAATTTCTGAGGTAACAGCAGGGAGCAGCATTACCATTTTATGTTTAATACCAAAGTTTAACTTGGCAGTGGTTACAACTAACTTGTTTCTGTCATATTCCATTCTGGAAGAACTTTAAACTGAAATGCTTGCTAACTCGATATGCTTGCGTTGCTTGCGTTTATTTGACGTTGATACGCGGTTTTTTGTTGTTGTGCATATAGTGAATGGCAGGGGAAAACAGGCAAAAACACATGGATACTTTGAAACGAGAAGCGACTTCACCGACGGCGTCTAAGCAGACCCCGCTCCGCTCCGCACAAAACTTGTTCCGGCCGTCAACTCACCGCCTCGCCTAACGGGAAACACCGCCTTCCGCCTTCCGCATGTCGGCTTTGTTTTTTTCCGGCCAGCACCTTTCTTCTTCTTTGCATCCGAGGTTTGGCTGACAGCGAGGTTATTGGCGCATTATCGCCACCTACTGTTTTGATTCAAACCCCTACACCGCAGCAACAGACCTTCACAAAATAAAAGCATGTGTGCAACATGCGTTAATGCGCGTTAAAGAAAATATCGCCGTTAATAGTCTAATGAGTTAACGCGAAATTAACGCGTTAACTTGCCCAGCCCTAATATATATATATATATTTATATATATATAAATATATATATATATATATATATATATATATATATATATATATATATATATATATATATATATATATACATACACAGACACTGATCTACAGACAACAGCACTTATCTACATAGGAGCAAAACTATATACAGACAAGTGAGAGCAAAGGTGCTCATAACAATACAAACCGCAATCTGGGAAAAAAAAGAATCAACAAAAAACCTAATAACGCATCTTAGAATCCAGAATTATAAGTAGATAAATACCTTGCCATGGTGTATTCACAGGACCAAAACACCAAAACAGGTGAGAAATTACAAAATCATAGCAAAAATACTGTATAATATATTAGATAGACATAAATCATGTCTATCCAGTAATTTAGGACCATTTTGTTTGATTTTGGTGTTTAATTTACTTTTCTCTGCTTCCATCCCTGCTACCCATTAGCACATATTGTGTTTATGCCGGATAAACTGTAACTGTAAAGCATGAGGATTATCTATCATAAAATCTTCCTTATGGAAGGTAATTCCCCAGGATCTGGTTCCTAGTGTCCTTTTATTTGCGCACCCATAAGCGGAGTAAAAGTCAGGCTTCCTGGGACGGAGCTCTGGAAGTTTGCTTACTTTCAATACAAAATCGAAATTATTTATTAAGTTAGACAATATTTTAATTCAATCAATTGGTCCCATGCAGCCCCTAAAGGGGTGACGTTTTCAGTCAGTGGATTTATCTGGAAATTAGGTGAGAATTCACCAGATTCAGAGTGTCTGAAAACATAAAATACATTTTCCTGAATTGTGTATATCCAGGTCTTCACATTTATCTTTGAGCGTTGACATTTCTTTTCGTAGACTTGTTACCGTAGACTGTAGAGAGGTGACTTCATCTGGCCACATCGATAGACCATCCTTCATATCTACCATGTCAGCTTTTATAACATCCACTTCAGCTTGTATTGCTTTGCACTGTTAGCAATTTTGGAGTGGACAGCCTGCAGCTCGACTCTTATAGCTGTAAAGTCTTCTGCTAGTGCTCCTTTGAGTTCGTCTCTTATCATTTTAGTGAGTTCCCCTCTCAGTGATGATGAGATGTCTGCTTTCAGTTCTGCATTACTCATGTTTTTTTTTATCAACTTGGCAAATATCTCAGTCTCTAAAAGTTACAGATATTAAGAATGAAATTCAACCAACAGCAAAAAACGTCACGCTGGTTTCCCTGAACCGGTCCCACATATGATCCGTGACGTTAGAGGATGCTGCAAGAACTTTGAAGGTGTACTGAGCATGCTCAGTGTGGCCTAGTGAGACCAGTAAGTCCACAATGGAACAAGAGAAGACTTTCTAAAAGTTCAGTCCTGCTCAACTTCAGGAGGAGAGAAAGAAAAAAATAACTGAAGCTTTTCATCCTCATCATCCTCCAGCTGATAAATCTGCATTATCCTGAAGGATGAGTTCAGAACACATTGTCATGTGTTGATCTGCAGGTCTGGGCTCTTCCTGCTGAGTCTGGGAGCTGCCAGATGAAGAACCTTTAAGAGAACAAAGAATACGAGTAAAAAACAGAGGTTTAAAGAGTTTAAAGCCCACCCAACGTGTTAATCTGAGGAAAATGCGTTTATTTAGAGTTACGCTGCTGAAACATTTGCTAACAAACAAAGACTGACTGCAGTCTCCATTCAACTCCAAGTCTCACGGCTACACACCCCAGGAAGATGGATTACATGTAAATCTGCTACAGGAAACGACTCTGAACGCCATATACAGATATTGCGCTCAGATTCTCCACCAAAGGAAGCAGACAGGAAGGAAAGGCGCTGTCTGCATTCCTGACAGTCAAACGACTCTTTGTGACACTCGTGGGATAAAGAAGGGTTACTCTACTCTAGAAATGACACAATGCACAAAGACCTGTTGAGTCATGTAGAGTCATGTTGGGTCATGTTGAGTCATGTTGAGTCATGGGAAGTCTGCAGCTGTGTGCGTCTAACCTGCTGACCAACAGGAGGAGGAAGTGCTTATGTTGGGTATTATTCTCTAGAACTTTTATTGGCAAGATAAATTGTGCATAATTGACCAAAGACAAATTTCTTCCAATGTTTTTCTAAATATTTATCTTTTAGCAGGATCCTAAGCTGGTGTTTGGGGCATTAAAATGCAAAACATGACAGAAAAATGGCTGTAAAATCAATGTTAAATAGAGGAATTACTGCCGACAATGGTCCTCTGTCACCTCATCCAAAAAAAAACAACTGTGCAGTCTAGAAGTCGACCGATACTCTGGACCGACAATTGGGCCAATTTTTTTGGTCCGATTCTTGAAGCTCATGGACCAGAGGCCAACCAACAGTTTAAACAGTTTTATCATGCACTACTGTCCAGGAGGATAAAAAGAGGTTTGTGTCTCCTTTGTGACACTTGTGGGATAAAGCTGGGTCAGTCTTCTCAAGAGATTAACACAACAACATGTTGAGTGATGGGAAGTCTGCAGGAGGAGGAAGTTCTGATGTTATCTATACTTCTCTAGAACTCTTATTTTCAAGATAAATTGTACATAATTGTTTTCTTCCATTTATCCGGGGTCGGGTCGCGGGGTAGCAGCTTCAGTAGGGAGGCCCAGACGTCCCTCTCCCCGGCCACTTGGGTCAGCTCCTCAGGAGGAATCCCAAGGCGTTCCCAGGCCAGCCGAGAGACAAAGTCCATAATTGACCAAAGACAAATTTCTTCCAATGTTTTTCTAAATGTTTTAACTTTTATCAGAATCCTAAGCTAGTGTTTGGGGCATGAAAAACAAGACATGACAGAAAAATGGCTGTAAGATCGATGTTAAATAGGATCTTACATTGGTCCATTGACGACAATGGACCAATGGCCTGTTCAAGGTCCACTCTCTTCTCATCCAAAACCACCTGTGCAATCTAGAGGTCGACAGATACAGGCTTTTTAAGACTGATATCGACATCAGGCTGTTATACCATTTTCATGACGTGACAGACCACATTTCCCATGATGCAGTGGGGTCAAAATGGCCACCGACTCCCATTATGCAACACGGTCAAAATGGCCACTGAGCATAACAACGAGATAACGTTGCTATGATAAAGGTATCTAACACGGCCGCGCGTTGCATTCATCCTTCTTCACTGGCCCGATGCCAACTGGGAAGACACCCACAGCTGTTCACTCCGTTGGGATTTTCCCCACGTGCTCGATTTCTCGCTGGACTGAGAATTTTCAAAGCAACCCATCCCTGTTTGGTGCAGGAGGTCGACTTTTAAAAAGTACTTTGAATCCACTTCGATCAAAGACTGAGAGCCGCTTATCTCCCAGTGATCGTCGGACCATGCATTCGTTTTGGCCAAACAAAGCACCCGAAGAGCCCAGAAACTTCGGGGATTCCCCCCTTTCCTTGCTGTTTGACGGACCTGCGTTCGCCGAAGCGCTCCAGGAGGCCCGCGGATTTGGAGCTGGGACATCCCCGTGAGACAACACAATTAAACGGGATTTAGGATTTAGTTTTATGCTTAATTACTCCAAGACGGAGTTTGTTTTAACTGCTGGATATTCCTGATGTATGTGCGTGCATGTTGTGTGTTTGGTCTGTGGTTTTATAAGTGGCTCCGCCGAGAGCCGATCTTCACTCTTTCCCCACTTTTTCTTTATCTTCAATTTCAATCTCTTTGTGCATCCCAATTTCAGCTCGCACACTTTGCTTGAATCCTTTGTCTAGGAGTAAGACCGGCCCTTTTCCAAACCTCGCCCTATACACCAGCTGTGCGTTAAAGATGTCATTAGGACCTCCTCCTCACGCATCACGCAAGGTCGTAGGTTGTGTGTCATCATAGTTGCCATCTTGGGAAGGTGCAGAGGGGCTAAACTGTTAGCTAGCTTGTAGGGAAACAGTGATGCGTCCATCTGGATTCTCAAAGCTGTTTTGTTTTTCAATGCTGCTACGTCAAGTGCCGACGTCTCGAATGTGATGTTTAAACAACTGAGTTTAACTAAGATTTGCTACCTCTTATTTTAATCCATTTTTGACTTGTTTATTTTCATTGATTTTTCTTTGGGATGTTCATTTTAGTAGTGAGTAGAGTTTCCTAGGTTATTGAATTAGAATAATTACTGTGACAGGATTTGTTTTGGTTCAATAAATAATACTGTGTGGAATAGTAATTGTTTGTGTTTATTTCGATCCAGGCTTTGCATGGTCTTTCAGGATACAGAGTTACCTCTTTTTGAGTTAACATCTGAGATTGATACAGAGACATTTTCATTGGTTGGTGATAAAGGAGTGAGGATTAAACTCTAATTGCAGTTATAATTGAGTTATCAATGCTTGCTGGATAAACCTCATTGGTCAGAAACCGATAAAACCCCTTTTGTCCCAGTATAAATAAGTTCATAACAGCTAATTAATAAATGCATTATTGGTATTAATCATTACAAGCTTACAGCTCGGGGATTGCCACCATTTGAACCATATTTTGTTATCGCTACCATTTGAGTTTGAATGACCTATTATTAAAATTATAATAGCAAACCACATTAATAATTAATAATAATAATCATATTCAAACAGTTTTCTGGCATAACAAGGCAAACCGATACCCGATATGTGGGGCCAATTTTTTTTTGGGTCGATTCTTGAAGCTAATGGATCGGCCAACGCATGCCCGTATCGGTACGTACTGATACAAAACAAAGACGCAAATATCGTCCGATAATATCGGCCGGTCATATATATATATTGGTCGAAGCAAATAGATCATGACAGAGGGATGGCTTTAAACTTTTGAAAGCTAGTTTATTCCCTTTTAAACATAGCTCTCAACTTTCACGCAATGACCGTGTGACACACGCATTTCACTGACTTTCACTGACTTCACACACCACACATGGCATTTCTCACACATAAAAATAATGAAGCCCATCTGGGCTGCGGATGATCCGTTCACAGCTCTGTCCATCCAGAGCTCAGTCCCGACTTTTATGTAGCTGTTTCAGCTTGTTTCACAGCTTGTGGCCATCAGAAATTATTCCTGCTGCATTTCATGTTAACAGAGCAGCAGGAAGAGCGATCAGAGTTATAAATAATTTTGGTCTTAACCAGTGGTGAAAGTAAGCCGGTACGGTCCAGTACTGCCTACGCAGGAGGCAAAGGGGGGAGAGCGGCTCCAAGATAAAGCCTTCATTCAGAACCAGTCATGGCTGCACGCTGGATCAGAAAACACATCTGCTAACCAGATACAGTCCAACACGCCACTTAGTCTATTTATAGATTTATTTTTTATTCATTCCGAATTGTTTCCTAACTATATGTGTGTCAGTGTCTCAATGCTCTTACGCGCCTCTCCCCTCTCTTCCCTCGGAGCCAGGGGATTTCATCAGCGTCCATCCTTCAAAACGTGTCATAAAAAGTGTCATCAAAGTCTGACTGTCTCCTGCCTAAACCGAAGGCTAAACAGTGGTTTCTTATAACTGACCCCTGAGGGACGGGTTAAAGAGAGAAGAGGAAGAGGCCAAGCCTGGAGCCTGGAGGCACTCTGGGACTCTTTAATAAAATAGAATAAAAACAGCAGTTCTCCATTCTTAAAAAAGGAGTGTAATAATACCAACAATAACTTAAAACTACTTTATTACTCTATTCAGTGATTATTTGGACATATGGGGTCTGTTTCATTTGATCATTCATGCCGGTCTGTCTAGAAACAAAATATGTTTTATTCTCTTTCACTTTTTAACAAAATTAAAACATGTCTATTTCAATGACTAGTCTGTTAAAAATGAGACAGAGTTGACCAGACCCGCTCTTCCAGCGTCCAGTTGCCGTGGCAGTGAAACCTGTGCAGTCTAGAGGTCGACCGATACAGGTTCTTTAAGGCCGATACTGATTATTATGACTTTGGGTAAACTGATACCCGATATGTGAGGCCAATTTTTTTGGGCCGATTCTTGAAGCTCATGGATCGGCCAACGCATGCACGTATCGACAGACACAAGACAAGACAAAAACGCAAGTATCTGCTGAGTATCAGCCCCCCCCCCCAGAGCCTAATGAGCAACGAGCGAGCATAGACCATGACAGAGGGATGAATTTAAACTTTTATGGGAAAAAGCCAATTCTTAAAGTAAATCTGACTTACTTCCTGATTTTTTCGCCTTTTTCTAATGATGGAGGCCAACAACACACTCAAGCAAATGATGAAGGAAGAAACAGGGAAACAAATATAGAGCCTGACCCGTCCACCTGGAATAAGAACAAAGTAAATAACTGAACATTTAGAGGAACAAACGTGGCTGAAATGTTTCTGTTTGGACCTGCGGACTCACCGGTACTGACGGTCTCCTCCTGTGGGGCTGGAGTGGTGATGTTTCTATCAGGAACCGGTTCTGTTGTCGTCATTTTAACAAAGTTTGGGTCTGAAACAGCAACAGCAGCAGGATTCATGAGACTCTAAAGAGAAACTTTAATTAAAAAAAACTAAACAAACAAAACCATCAGAACTAGAGATAGACCAACACAGGTGTTCAAAGGTCGATACCGATTATTTTGACATCAGTCTAACGGACACCCAAAATGTCCTGCTGATTATTTTGGGGGGCCGCAATTCTGAGGCTTGTTTGTTTCTTCCTCCATTTACATTAGTAAAATGACCCAATGATGAAAAATGTTTCAAAACTCTCAAAACCTGTGTTTAAAGCAGCTAATATTAACAATCAGCTTCAAACCACTGTTGGAAAGGTACACAGATAAAAACGTGTCATGACTCTGTGGGGGACTCTTATGGCGGAGCTTTACTCACACTTGATGAATGTGTCACAGTGAGAAAAGAGCTTCTTTAGTTCAATGGTGAAAAGGAGGAAAAAAAACACTAACCACCGCTGCAGTGTATGGACATTATTTTATGTAAAGTCAGATGCTGTATGCATACCGATACATGATACAATGGACACGTGGATGCATGATTCTCTATGAGAACAAACACACACACAGCAGTGTCAGCTTGCCAGCAGGCGATCAGATGTGGATTTTTAGACATAGAAACACACCACTGGTCCTCCCACATAGAGACAGAGACGGGCTTTCAAAGGCCAGCTAAATTAGACAGTTAAAACTACACCAGAAGTTGAATTGGCAATGTATACGCTGTATGTAAAGTCAAGGCACGGCTGCTGAATGCGCTAATAGACTGGCAAACACATGCACATATTGGTCGATACCGATACAGAAAAAAAACGCAAAGATAGGGTAAAAAAGTCGGCCGGCCGAGGTATTGGTCGACTGCTAATCAGAACACAACAAAGTTCATAAGACATCCAAGGTCTGAATGAAGCTGTTCTGCAACAGTAACAGTTTAACATTAGCAAAAAGAAAAGCAGCAGCTTACCTTGAATGGGGATCAAGACCAAAAACAAGCATAAAGTAAAAGTCCAAAGTGTTGAATGGCTGATGGAAATTGTGACATGGAGAATGTAAACTGTTAAACAAGAGTGTGGAGATGACTCGGCACATTACACTCTGAGGAAGATGCTACTGGAAAGTAAACCAAGTCACAAAGACAACACTTGAAGAGAAAGTGGATAATGTAGTCACACGTCTAACGATTACAGACGGTAATGATAATGGCCTCAGCTGGTGAACACAAGTAGACAACGTCTGTGCTTGGATCCATCAGCATCTACACTTTCTAGATGGAGCCAACCCATTTTAAACATGTCCCAAGGTCCCTGCTGCATGAAACCTCCCTGTAACATTGAATCTTTAACTCTGTGGAGAAATAGCTCAGTGCTACTGAGACCTACTGACTGAACTCACCGGTTACTGTGATCCTGGTCCATGCAGAACCAGAACCATCATCAGTCGTCACATCACAGTAATACTGTCCAGAGTCTTCAGTCCTCAGTCTGGACACATGGAGTCTGATTCGTCCTTCTCTGAGGACGTCTTTGTCAAGCTGGACTCGTCCTGAAAACTGTTCATCCTGAGACTCTGACACCTCAACACCATCATGGACCTGATAAAGGACTAATTCTTTCCTAGGAGTTAACAAGCTGCAGATAATAAACAGAAATCTCCAGGGTCGATCAGGTGTGGTGGTGAAGGTCCACTCCAGAGTGATGCTGTGGTTCTCCTCTGCCTGATAGGAGCTCTGTGTCACATTCACTACAAATGTTGCTGCTGAGGAGACAGAGAGGGAAAGAGAGGAGCAGACACACTGAGAACTGGAACATGGGAGTCTTTAAACTACATCTCTAGAGCTTTCTGTCCCATGATGCTCTCTGTGCTGTCAGAGCTCTGCTTGATGCTCTTCAAGTCAAACTGCTTGATCAGATGCAGCTGGAGGATTGAAGTGTTCCCTTCACTGACAGACTTTTCACTGATTATTGATGGATTTAGACTGAACAAAGAGAAGATGGAAACTGACCACAGAGACATGAGTTGAGGATGATGAGCAGCAGGATCCTGCAGATCATCTTCTCCCTGTGAGAGGAGACAGAGGAGGAGAGTCAGCAACACATCAGCTCCAGCATCAGCAACACACAACCAGCAACATCTGAACTCCTTCAGCCCAAAGGAAGTGGTGGCCTAGAGGTTAGTGCATTGCGCTTGTGTCCCAGAGGTTCTGGGTTCAACTCCCACATACTGCCACTCTGGCTCCCTGAGCAAGACCCTTAACCCCAGATTGCTCCCCCGGCGCTGCACAGTGGCACCCTGCTGCTCCCCAAAGGGGTGGGTTGAGATGCAGAGAACTATGGAAGAAAACAGTCCCATTTTATCTGGTAAATATTCAGCTGCAAATCTGTTGACTTTTAGTGAACTCAAGCCAAAGCAATCTACACTGATAGAGTCAAGCAGCTTCTAGCCAATGAAATTAGCTCATTTGGCCACGTGACACAACAGTTGGGCTGAGCTTTGTTCCCGGCTGAATGGAGCTGAATGAGGAGTTTCTCTTGTTAAACAGATATGATTACAAAACGTCAGGTAGCTACTTATAGACATTCATTAGAGTTTTTCATCTAATCGGACTGGGTGAAATAACTGAGGTGATCACAGCTAGTGCAGCACCCCTGTCTGCCAAGGCTCTTGGTTTGAGCCGGAAGAAGCGGTCGGCCGCCGGCCGCTTCTTCTAGCTTTTATCGGCTCAGTTGTTTCACCCAGTCCGATTAGATGAAAAACTCAAATGGCTGTCTATTAGCTACCTGACAGACGCCTTTATGGTTCAGCTCAGTACTGACTCTTGGTTCCTTCCTCCACTATCCACAAACTTCAATAAACTGTTAAACTTACTCTGTTGTGGTTATGTTCGGGTTCAGAAAACAAATCATGACAATACATGCATATAAAAGTTATGAATAGTGCAAGTATATAAGTTATTATTAGTATTATCATTATTCTTATAGTGCAATTATATAAGTTATTATTAGTATTATTATTATTAGAAGTAGTAGAGCTCAGAGTGAGGCGCCGCAGCTGTTTACCTTGAACAAGAGTCCAGGACAGAGAGAAGCACAAGGCAGTAATCCAGCGTAAATACATCGACATCCCAGCTCATTGTGAGACAGACAGACTGGAAACTAAACGCCACTTGTCTTGTGTGTAACTGGCGGGGTTTGATTCATATGCAGACAAGCTCTCTTACCACGCCTCTGGTTCCAGCTGAAAAAGACGCCTTGCAAAAAAAAAAAAAAAAAAAAAAAAAAAAAAATCAGGGCTCCGCCTCCGCCTGACCTGCAAACCACATTAACTGCGTTTTATAACTGCGGTCAAGTGAGCTTGATTTTGTTGATCACGTAAACACCAAGTATTACGGCAGTGACGGCTAGGACTACTTTTTCAAAATAAAAGCAACATTTTCGCGGTGTATCGACCAAGTGTTTTTACACATTTACATCAGTTATATGACATATTTTATATGCTTTATGTGTCATTTATTTCTATTATTCTGGTCTGCTGGTGAAAATGGAAATATATACTTTGGTCACATTCTTTAGCCTCAAAAACTACTCAAACAACTTATTTTTTTTTTACATGTGACTACTTTCACTTACAGATGACAGATTATGATCTTTAGAAGTCAATCTACATGATTTGGGATTTAAAAATAAAGGCATTTAAAAATCTCAACATTGACTCAATTTGACCTGTGTTGTTGTAAATGTTGCTATAGAAATGGACGTTTTCTGCGAATAGTATAACATCAGCATGACAATAGAAAACCTCCCAATGTCGCTCAACAACTCTCATCCAAATGTGATGTGGAATTTCAAAATAAGACCAACTTGAAATCTCTAAATGTTAACTCATTTTGAACAAAGTTGCTGTCACTCTAGCAACAAAACCGTAGATAATCAATCGATGCTTCCACTTCACCATGATAGTAGAACCACATGACACATGCTTTAAAAATATATTTTTTATAAATTGTTATATTATTTACTTGAAATTGTTGAAAGACCATGCATTATTCATTTTGTGAACACTGATGTCACAATAATAATAAATGATAAATAAATCAAGATTATTTTGATTTCAACATTTTAAAATGAGATATTTGAATATTGCTCACTGCTCATATGCCTAACTTACACAACATGTTGTTGTGTAAGTTAGTAAATAGTAAATTACATTACAGAAATCCCCTTGATTATGTCTGATGTTTTTGACCGGAGGACAGCACGGGTATGGTGGTGGGGTGGGGTTGAGGTATAGTGCCCAGGGGCACCACATTGTCTTAATACGGGCCTGACTACAGCAACCGAATAGTAGATAAACAATCGATGCTTACACTTCAGCAGGATAGTAGAACACCTCCAGATGTCGCTCAACAAGTTTCAGCCAATTCTGATGTGGAATTTCAAAATAAGGGCCATATAAAAACTGTATATATTAAGAAATTTTGTACAAAGTTGCTGTCCTTGCAGCAACTATATATATATATATATATATATATATATATATATATATATATATATATATATATATATATATATATATATACAACTTAAAAAAAAAAATTGGACGAATGAAATTTCTCTAAGGTTGTAACTTTTATCCTGCAAAATTACCGATTAAATTGTCAGACTACCACACAAGTATTCCAAAATGATGTTAAAAGTTTTCATGCCTCGGTTAAGTTACTGCAAAATAACCGTAAATTAACAAAATAAAATTGATTTGTAACAAATGGAGACCGTGGGCGTAATGGGGTTTGTTTGACTGGAGTTGCCATATAATGACGTCATCGAAAAGCGCAGGCCCCCCGAGCCGATCTGGTACCAACACTGGTGCCTGTCTCCAGCTGTCAATGGGCAAGAGGCAGGGTTAGTAGATAGAATAGTAACATGAAAAAAACATCACTTTTACTGCCAACATTTTAAAATTGTCTTCTTTACGGTAAATAACTTTGTGTTTTTGCCAATCCTAGCTTTTATTTCTATGATTCAATGACTAAATGTATTCAATTCAATTAAATTTTATTTATATAGCGCCAAATCATGAAACATGTCATCTCAAGGCACTTTACAAAGTCAAGTTCAATCATATTATACAGATTGGGTCATATTATACAGATTGGTCAAAAATGTCCTATATAAGGGAACCAGTTGATTGCATCAAAGTCCCGACAAGCAGCATTCACTGCTAGAGAAACGTAGAGCCACAGGGAGAGTCGTCTGCATTGTTGATGGCTTTGCTGCAATATCTCATACTGAGCAAGCATGAAGCGACAGTGGGAAGAAAAACTCCCCATTAACGGGAAGGAAAACCTCCAGCAGAACCAGGCTCAGTATGAACGTCATCTGCCTCGACCGACTGGGGTTACAGAAGACAGAGCAGAGACACAACAAGAAAGACAAAAAAGCACAGAAGCACACATTGATCCAGTAATCTGTTCTACATTAGATGGTAATAGTGGATGATCTGTCTTCTCTGGATGATGTCACAGTTAACAGAACGCCAGACCAGGTGTACCTACTATGAAGATAAAAGAGAGAGAACAGAAAGTTAAAAGCTGAAATGACAACACGTAATGCATAATTGAAGAACAGTAGAACTCTATAGAGTGAGAAAATTAGATCCTGATATCCTCCAGTAGCCTAAGCCTATAGCAGTAAAACTATAAAGGTAGCTCAGAGTAACATGAGCCACTCTAGTTATAAGTTTTGTCAAAAAGGAAAGTTTTAAGATTAGCTAAAATTGGAGAAATATGATCCCTCCTGTTGATTTTTATCAGAACTCTTGCTTCAGCATTTTGGATCAGCTGAAGACTTTAATCTGCATTTTTTGGACTTCCTGATGGTAAAGAATTACAATGGTCCAGCCTTGAAGTAACAAATGCATGGACTAGTTTTTCACCATCACCCCTGGACAGAATGTTTCTAATTTAAGATAAGATAAGATAAGCTTTATTGATCTCACAGTGGAGAAATTCACTTGTCCCATCGGCTCAATAGTCAAAAGTCAGAAGAAGGTGTCAAAGTAGGTAAGTAGAATCAGTTAGATACAGTTATACAGCTATATACAATATACAATTCTGTACACTCCTATGTATAAATATGTTATTGCACATATGTTATTATACAGTTTATACAGGACTATTGCACAGGCTTATTGCACAGTTTATACAGTTTATACAGGATTATTGCACAGGCTTAATGCACGGATTGTAGCACCTTGTTTAAATAGCTTATTGCACATAAGTTATTACAGTTATTGTTGCAGCTATGGTGCGTGGTTGCAGTCGTTACTCTAATAGTTACACTCATAAAGCTATGATCAGGTAGCAGCAGGAATGAGTGACCTTTATAACATAATAATATAACACCATAATAATAATAATAATAATAATAATAATAATAATAATAATATAACACAGCACATTATTGCACGTAGTTACTGCAAAACACTTGTTACAGTAATTGTAACTGTTATACAGTTATATGTATAGTCCAGAGATTAAATTTACATGATTTGCTTATTATTTTACATTAGTTATTGCATATTACTAATAACGGTTATGGTCACAGTTACAGTGCAGCATTGTATAATCTGGTAGCAGCAGGAATAAATGACCTGCGGTAACGCTCCTTTTTACAGACTGGATGTCTAAGTCTTGCACTAAAGGAGCTGCTCAGCTCCTCTACAGTCTGGTGCAGGGGGTGGAAGGTGTTGTCCATGATGGATGTGAGCTTGGACAACACCCTCCTCTCAGCCACTTCCTCCACAGAGTCCAGAGTGCAGCCCAGGACAGAAGTGGCCTTCCTCACCAGCTTGTTCAGTCTCTTTCTGTCCCGCTCTGCACTGCCAGGAGCCCAGCAGACGACAGCGTAGAGGAGGGATGAGGCCACCACAGAGTCATAAAAAGTTTTTAGCAGAGGCCTGCTCACTCCAAAGGACCTCAGCCTCCTCAGGAGGTGGAGCCGGCTCTGGCCCTTCTTATACAGAGCAGCTGTGTTGTGAGTCCAGTCCAGCTTATTGTTGACGTGAACACCCAGGTATTTGAAACTCTCCACAGTTTCTATGTCCTGCCCCTGGATGTTCACAGGTGAGTGAGGTGGGGGTCTTCTCCTGAAGTCGACCACCATCTCCTTGGTCTTGCTGGTGTTTAAACACAAATAGTTCTTCTCACACCAGTCCACAAAGTCCATGATGACCGACCGGTACTCCAGCTCGTTCCCCTCAGACACACAGCCCACAATGGCCGAGTCATCAGAGAACTTCTGAAGGTGGCAGCTGTCCGTGTTGTAGGTGAAGTCCGAGGTGTAAAGGGTGAAAAGAAACGGAGACAGAACGGTGCCCTGGGGGGCCCCGGTGCTGCAGAGTGCCACCTCTGACTGACAGCCGTGCAGCCGCACGTACTGAGGGCGGTCAGTGAGGTAGTCCATGGTCCAGTCAGCTAGGTGTTTGTCCACCCCAGCTTCCTCCAGCTTCCCCTTCAGCAGCATTGGTCTGATGGTGTTAAAAGCGCTGGAGAAGTCAAAGAACATGACTCTCACAGCGCTCCCGGTGGTCTCCAGGTGGGTGAGCGCCCGCTGCAGCAGGTAGATGATGGCATCCTCTACTCCGATGTTGGGCTGGTAGGCAAACTGCAGCGGGTCCAGGGTGTGGCTCACCACGGTGCGTAGGTGTGCTAGGACGAGGCGCTCCATGGTCTTCATCAGGTGGGAGGTCAGGGTGACTGGTCTGAAGTGGGCCGGTTCCCTGGCGTGCGGCGTTTTGGGAACCGGCACCACACAGGAGGTCTTCCACAGGGTGGGCACCAACCCCAGGCTGAGGCTCAGGTTGTAGATGTAGCTGAGGACCTCGCAGAGCTCATCTGCACAGGTCCTCAGCAGCCTGGGGGGGATGCCGTCCGGTCCTGATGCTTTCCTTTGTTTCAGCCTCGTCAGCTGTCCTCTCACCTGCATTGGTGTGACTGTGAGGGGGGAGGAAGGTAGGGCTGAAGGTGTGGATGGCTCTGGTGTTGGTGATGGTGACAGCAGGGGGGAGGGTAGGTCTCTGGATGGCTGGTCGTTGGAGTTGTGTGGAGAGTTTAGGGCAGGGAGGGGTCCGGTGTTAGGGGACTCGAAACGTGTGAAGAACCTGTTAAGTTCATCTGCAGACTTGGTGTCACCGTCTGCAGCCCTGCTGGTCTTCTGCCCAAAGCCAGACATGTTCTTCAGGCCTCTCCACACATCTCTGACGTTGTTCTGCGCCAGCTGTTCCTCCATCTTCTTCCCATAATCCTTCTTTGCTGCCCTGATCTTCCACTGGAGCTCCCGCTGGACTCTACGCTGCTCCTCTCTGTCCCCTGAGTGGAAAGCCCTCTTCTTCTGGTTCAGGAGGACTTTCAGCTCAGGGGTCACCCAGGGGTGGTTGTTGTCAAAGCACCGTAGCCGTCGTGTAGGCACAATGCTCTCCACACAGAAGTTCATGTAGTCGGTGATACATTCGGTCAGGCTGTTGATGTCATCACCATGAGAGCTCTGGAACATGCTCCAGTCTGTGGTTCTGAAACAATCTCTAAGTCTCTCAGTGGCCTCATCTGACCAGATTTTCACCGACTTCTTCTGTGCTAATGTCCTTCTCACCAGTGGAGTGTAATGGGGGAGCAGGGAGATAAGATTGTGATCCGAGCGACCGAGTGGGGGGAGGGGGGCGGAGGTGTAGGCGTCCTTAACGTTTGCATAGAAGAGGTCCAGCGTCTTGGTTCCCCTTGTGTAATTTTGGCGATATTCCAGAGGTGAAAAAAGGAAACTCTGGAAACCTGTTTAATATGGGATTTAAATGACATGTCTTGGTCAAAAATAACACCAAGATTTTTTACTTTATTGTCAGAGGCCAAGTTAATGCCACCCAGATTAAATGATTGGTTAAGAAGTTTATTTTTTGAAGACTCTGGTCCAAAGATTACAACTTCGGTCTTGTCAGAATTTAGATGCAGGAAATTTAAAGTCATCCAGCTTTTGATGTCACCAAGACATGACTGCAGTTGAAGTAATTGATTGGATTCATCAGGATTTATGGATAAACATAGCTGAGTATCATCAGCATAACAATGGAAATGAATCCCATGCTGTCTGATAATTTTGCCGATCGGAAGCATATATATAGTAAAGAGAATTGGTCCAAGGACTGAACCCTGTGGTACTCCACAGGTGACCCTAGAGTTTGAGGAAGATTTATTATTAACATGGACAAACTGGAATCTGTCCGACAGATAAGATTTAAACCAGCCTAATGCTTTCCCCTTAATCCCTACAGTATGTTCAAGTCTTTGTAAGAGAATATTGTGATCAACTGTATCAAATGCAGCACTGAGATCTAACAGGACAAGTACAGACACAAGTCCATTATCTGAGGCCATGAGAATATCATTATTCACAATTCAATTCAATTTCAATTCAATTTATTTATATAGCGCCAAATCATGAAACATGTCATCTCAAGGCACTTTACAAAATCAAGTTCAATCATATTATACAGATTGGGTCAGATTATACAGATTGGTCAAAAATGTCCTATATAAGGAAACCAGTTGATTGCATCAAAGTCCCGACAAGCAGCATTCACTCCTGGGGAACCGTAGAGCCACATGGAGAGTTGTCTGCATTGTACATGACTTTGCTGCAATCCCTCATACTGAGCAAACATGAAGCGACAGTGGGAAGAAAAACTCCCCATTAACGGGATGGAAAACCTCCGGCAGAACCGGGCTCAGTATGAACGGTCATCTGCCTCGACCAACTGGGGTTACAGAAGACAGAGCAGAGACACAACAAGAGAGACAAAAAAGCACAGAAGCACACATTGATCCAGTAATCTGTTCTACATTAGATGGTAGTAGCGGGTGAGCCGTCTTCTCTGGATGATGTCACAGTTAACAGAACGCCAGACCAGGTGTACCTACTATGAAGAAAAAGAGAGAGAGCAAAAAGTTAAAAGCTGAAATGACGACAGTCATTTCAATGTAATACAATGCAAAACTGGAGAACAGTAGACTGAAGAAAAGTAGAAATCAGTAGAGTGAGAAAATTAGACCCTGATTTCCTCCAGCAGCTTAGGCCTATCACAGCACAACTATAGAGATAGCTCAGGGTAACATGAGCCACTCTAACTATAAGCTTTGTCAAAAAGGAAAGTTTTAAGATTAGTCTTAAAAATAGATAGGGTTTCTGCCTCACGGACCAAAACTGGGAGTTGGTTCCACAGGAGAGGAGCCTGATAGCTAAAGGATCTGCCTCCCATTCTACTTTTAGAGACTCTAGGAACCACCAGCAGACCTGCAGTCTGAGAGCGAAGTGCTCTGTTAGGAACATACGGGGTAATCAGAGCTCTGATATATGATGGAGCTTGATTATTAAGGGCTTTATACGTTAGAAGGAGAATTTTAAATTCTATTCTTGATTTAACAGGAAGCCAATGAAGGGAAGCTAAAATTGGAGAAATATGATCCCTCTTGTTGATTTTCATCAGAACTCTTGCTGCAGCATTTTGGATCAGCTGAAGGCTTTGAACTGCATTTTGTGGAATTCCTGATAGTAAAGAATTACAATAGTCCAGCCTTGAAGTAACAAATGCATGGACCAGTTTTTCAGCATCACCCTTGGACAGAATGTTTCTAATTTTGGCGATATTCCGGAGGTGAAAAAAGGAAACTCTGGAAACCTGTTTAATATGAGATTTAAATGACATGTCTTGGTCAAAAACAACACCAAGATTTTTAACTTTATTACCAGAGGCCAAGTTAATGCCATCCAGATTAAGTGATTGATTAAGAACTTTATTTTTTGAAGACTCTGGCCCAAAGATTACAACTTCTGTCTTGTCAGAATTTAAATGCAGGGAATTTAAAGTCATCCAGCTTTTGATGTCATCAAGACATGACTGCAGTTGAAGTAACTGATTGGATTCATCAGGATTTATGGATAAATATAGCTGAGTGTCATCAGCATAACAGTGGAAATTAATCCCATGCTGTCTGATAATTTTGCCAATCGGAAGCATATATATAGTAAATAGAATTGGTCCAAGGACTGAACCCTGTGGTACTCCACAGGTGACCCTAGAGTTTGAGGAAGATTTATTATTAACATGGACAAACTGGAATCTGTCCGACAGATAAGATTTAAACCAGCCTAATGCTTTCCCCTTAATCCCTACAGTATGCTCAAGTCTTTGTAGGAGAATATTGTGATCAACTGTATCAAATGCAGCACTGAGATCAAACAGGACAAGTATAGACACAAGTCCATTATCTGAGGTCATGAGAATATCATTGGTGACCTTCACCAGAGCTGTTTCAGTGCTATGATGAGCTCTGAAGCCTGACTGAAACTCCTCAAGTAGGTCATTATTTTGTAAATGTTCACATAGTTGATTAGCAACTACTTTCTCAAGACTTTTAGATAAGATATAGGTCTGTAATTTACTAACTCATCTTGATCAAGAGATTGTTTCTTAAGTAAAGGTTTAATAACAGCTACTTTAAAAGCCTGTGGTACATATCCATTTACCAAGGATAGATTAATTATGTCTAAAATAGGACCACTGATCAGAGGGAATACCTCCTTAAACAACTTGGTTGGGATTGGGTCTAACATACAGGTAGAAGGTTTAGATGAAGCTAAAATTTTAGATAGCTCAGAAAGCTCTACTGCTTTTAAACAGTTCAGACACTGCGCAGGTTCTAAGGATTCCTCCAATGCTGCCTCACTTACTGAGGACGAGGTAATCATGTTTGGGAGGATGCCAATTATTTTATTTTTAATGGAATCAATTTTATTTATGAAGAATCCCATAAAATCATTACTGCTAAGAGCTAAGGGTATGGATGGATCAACAGAGCTGTGGCTCTGGGTAAGTTTGGCAACTGTACTGAAGAGAAATCTAGGATTGTTCTTATTCTCCTCAATTAATGATGAAAGATATGCTGCTCTAACTCTGCGAAGGGTCTTGGTATACAACAATAGACTGTCCCTCCAGATTAGGTAGGATTCATCTTGGTGTGTAGAACGCCATTTTCTCTCCAATTTCCTAACATTGTGCTTCAAGGAACGCAGCTCTGAATTAAACCAAGGAGCCAGCTTCCTGTGAATAATCACCTTCTTTTTCAAGGGAGCTACATTGTCTAATGCAGAACGCAATGACGAAGTCATACCGTTTACAAAGACATCTATTTGTGAATTGGAAGAAACAACATTGCTGCCATCTACAGGGCATTTCTGCAATACGGAGGATATTAAAAAGGGGACAGACTCTTTAAGTTTTGATACAGCATTATCCGATAAAGATCTACTATAATGGAACCCTCTTTTGGGGGTGGAGAAATCAGTTAGATTAAACTCAAATGTTATTAAAAAATGATCAGATAGGACAGGGCTGTGAGGAAATACTGTTAATTCTTCACAATCAATGCCATATGTCAGCACAAGGTCTAAAGTATGGAGCCAAGAGTGCGTCGGTTTATGCACATTTTGAGCAAAACCAATTGAATCTAGGATAGTTTTAAAGGCTACACTAAGGTTATCACATTCTGTGTCAACATGGATGTTAAAATCACCCACTATAATAACCTTATCAGTATTTAACACCAAATCAGATAAGAAATCTGACAACTCATCCAAAAACTGAGTGTAAGGGCCTGGTGGACGATACAAAACAACAAACAGAAGAGGTTTTATTGCTTTGCAGTTTGGATGAGGGAAACTGAGGGTTAAATGTTCAAAAGAACTGTAATTATTAATTGGTCTGGGACTAATTAATAAATCAGACTGAAAGATGGTTGCCACTCCTCCTCCTCTTCCCACAGGTCTGGGAATGTGGAAATTTGAATAGTTGGAGGGAGTTGACTCATTTATACTAATGTAGTCCTCTTGTAGCCAGGTTTCTGTGAGACAAAACAAATCAATCTGTTTATCAGAAATCAATTCGTTAACTAACAAAGTCTTTGGAGGGAGAGACCTTATATTTAATAGACCACATTTAATTGTTTTATTTTTAGGTTCAAGGTGAACCGTATTGATTTTTAGTAGGTTTTTATGATTTGTTCCTTTTAGATAAGTTTTTGATCTGTTAAGTTTTGGCCGTGGGAAAGACACCGTCTCAATAGGATAATGGATGGGTAACAGTACAGAAGCTGCAGAGAGGTGTGTTAAACTACGGCTCTGCTTCCTGGTCTGGACCCTGGGTTGTCAGCATTTAGGACAACTAATAAATCTGGCCAGATTTCTACAAAGAAGAGCAGCACCATCCAAAGTAGGATGGATGCCGTCTCTCTGGATCAGACCAGGTTTTCCCCAGAAAGTTCTCCAGTTATCAATGTAGCCCACGTCATTTTCTGGACACCACCTAGACAACCAGCGGTTGAATGATGACATGCGGCTAAACATGTCGTCACTGGTCAGATCAGGCAGGGGACCAGAGAAAATTACGGAGTCCGACATTGCTTTAGCAAACTCACAAACCGAAGCACCACCAACTTTAGTGACCTCCGATCGGCGTGACCGGGTGTCATTACCGCCAGCGTGAATAACAATCTTACTGTATTTACGCTTATCCTTAGCCAGCAGTTTTAGGTAAGATTCTATGTCGCCCGTTCTGGCCCCTGGCAGGCATTTAACTATGGTCCCTGGTGTCTCTAGTGCCACGTTTCTGACTATTGAGCTCCCAATAATCAGGGTCGGCTTCTCAGCGGGTGTGTCGCTGAGTGGGGAAAATTTGTTAGAAACGCAGACGGGTTGGTGGTGAACTGGGGGCTGAAATCTAGAGCTATGCTTCCTACGAACTGTCACCCAGCCGGCCTGCTTGCCCGGCTGCTCGGGTGCTTCTGGAGGACCACTAAGTGAACTAACGCAAGGTCTATGTGGCTCCGCGCTAGCAGAGGGGCGGATATCAGCTGGTCTTTCCATAGCACGGAGCCGGGACTCTAATTCTGACACCCTCGCCTCCAAAGCTACAAAAACACTACATTTATTACAAGTACCATTATCGCTAAAGGAGGCAGAGGAATAGCTAAACATCTGACACAGAGAGCAGGAGATAAGGGGAGACTTAGTCAGAGACGGAGAAGCTGAAGTAATAGTAGGAGAGGAAGCCATTGTGGAGCTAAAGCTAGGCTAGGCTAAAGCTAGGCTAGCGCCCTTCTACCACGCCAAGAGAGCAAACCGTGAAACACGAGGAGTTCCCAAGCGTGATGTGCAGCAACAGAAAATGTTTTAAAAGTGCTTATGTGTTAGAAACAGATGTTACAGCAAATAGATTAAAGATAAAAGCGAGAGAATCTGGAGCAACAAACCGTTGCTCACGCAGTGAAAACAGGAAGTGATACAATATGCCTTACCGCAAACAGGAAGTGACGTCAGCCAAGGAGGAGTCAGTCAGATGTTGAGAACTACTGTTTCAGTGCTATGATGAGCTCTGAAGCCTGACTGAAACTCCTCAAGTAGGTCATTGCTTTGTAAATGTTCACAAAGTTGATTAGCAACTACTTTCTCAAGAATTTTAGATAAGAAAAGAAGATTAGATATAGGTCTGTAATTTACTAACTCATCTTGATCAAGATAAGGTTTCTTAAGTAAAGGTTTAATAACAGCCATCACAGCCCTTTCAAGAGGAAATGCCACGCCACAAAACTTAACATCTGACTCTTCACCTGCTTTCATTTTACCCGCAAGAACTGACTCACCAATGACTGCTTTACCACCAACCGTGGTAGAACCAGCAGAGGCATGTCCAACACCGAAGAGATCCTGCAAAGCTGTTGAGTTTCTCCCTTGTTTTATGGGGCTTTGTTCAAACATCTGCAGAGAGCTCAAGTGTCTTTCTGTCCGTAAACCGTAGTTGTTATACTTGAGCAAAACCAATTGACTTTCGTCCTCAAGGCGGGAAAATACGTCATAGTAGACATTAGTCATTCCACACCACAGATCACTCCAGAGTCTCTCAATATTTTGGTTGTGGTTGCTGCTTCCTCTCAGGGTGCTGCCACGATGAAAGCCCCTGAAAACGTTAATTATCAGGGAGACAGCATTGCTCTCAGCTCCTCTGTCTGTCCTGACTCTGGAGGGTACAACATACCCTCAGGACTGATGAAACACAACACATTACTGCTATGGTTGTTGTTTGAAGCATGAAGGAAGACCACAAGGCAACTGTATACATCAATAGCTCCAAGAAAGACTATTCTCCACCTAAAACCATATCCATCAAAAATAAAAGAAAACCGATCTAAGCCACTTTCATTTGTTAAAACATATGATATAAAACACAAACCAGAACTATTTCCATTGCACTATTTCATATTATCCTCTTTTTCTAACTTGATCTCCCTTTATGTTCCACTTTCATGTTTCTTTTTCTTTGATCGCTTTCTGGTCAAACCAGATCGGTTTGCTACGGTCTCTGGCAAATCCTGTCTCAGTTGGCGTCTTGTTGTAAAGTCATGCTTTTTCTCATTTCTGATGAATTCGAGCGCTGACATTCTTTTAACAGCAAACTCTGCACACATATAGAATAAGGAGTGACAACTTCTCTTCAAGTTTAAGAATTTATTAACAGAAAAAATGTATATCCAGAGAACATTATATAATGCTTTTTATCTGAATTAACCCTATATTTCAATCAACAAATCCTCTCTACTAGGCTAGTGAAACTACTAAGTGTCAGGGTTTTGTTTACCGATGAACTCAGGACACACACACGGGACTAATAGTTTGAGTCTTTATTGAAGGAAGTATGCTGGGTGGTGAGTGATGAAGACCGGAGGTTCAGGACTGCAGAAGGTCAGGGATGAATGTGATGGCAGGAGCTGACGGCCCGGAGTGAGAGAGAGTCACAACTATACATGCAGCAGGAAAGCTCAGTACTGCTCGGCTAGCAGCAGTGTGACTGACTGCTGAGGAGGTGAAGTGAAAATTGACAGAAAATAACTGATGACTGAAAACTAACAATAAATAAAGTCAAACCTAACCCAAAAGAGATGAAAAAATGAAAATAACAGAAAAACAAAGCCAAACCAAAACTCAACCATAACACTAAGCAAAATGAAAATAAAAAGAAGCTAAGGAACTAAGTACACACAAACGAAACAAAAGACAAAATAAAGTGATCGTCAGAATAATTCAGTGAATCCTGGTTCCCTGCAGATCTAAGTTAAAGAACCAAAGTTCATCTTAAAGAATGTTGAATGGTTAAATTAGCTTAACTAATTCAGAGAAACATTTGGTATGTTTTAATCCATTCAGAATGCAAATCCTGAATTAAACAAAACATTATTGGATAAAATAACATTTTAAAGAATGATTTGCTCAGTGAAATATCAGTAAATTTCTAGAACGCTTAATTTTTTTATGCGATTATAACTCCGGAAAGGTTGGGGTCGCTGTAGCGATCGGTCGCTAAACTCGGTTGCTTCTAAAGTTATACAAAAACACCATTAACTCAACATTAATATTCAATATTAATGCAGTAATAGCACTCATAGCACTATCGAACGATGGTGGGGCAAAACAAAATAAACACTGTTTGAAAGTGTTGACTGTTTTTGGAATGTGGGAGCGAGCCGGAGTACCCGAAGAGAAACCACGCATGCAAAGGGAGAACATTATAGCAATCATTTGATTATTAATATGTAGAAAAGATACATTTTATTACCCCAATAGAGGGAAATTAGTTAGTTAAAGGTTGTCTATACCTAATGTCATTTTATTGGATTTAAATAAATCATAGGTAAAATGATAGGTAAGTTATTCATGAATAAAAAGTGGAGAAATTTAAATATATATATATATATAGAAGACGTGATAACGTATTCTCTGTATTGCATGATAATGTTAGTTGCCTAAATGGTTCGCTGTGTGATGCCATGGCACTGTCACTTTCCAGGCTGGTGTACAAAGCACCAAGAGACAGAGGAAAAGATGCATTGATCTGAGGCATCATGCTTCAACGTCCGTGTATTCGCGCTGGGATCAGGGGACCAATTTATATTTCAACACTCCTCTATTCCTCTCCCTGAGCTGAGTGGACAGAGGCATTGCAGTTCGTTGTTTTTCCATCTTCATTTCATGTGGGTAATTTCGCCAAATCCAGCCGCTTTATACAAACAGGCAATCCCAAAAAAAAAAAAAATGTCGAGGCAACAACTGGTATATTCTGAATCAGACGATTCATTAGCCTACCTTCCATAAGATAACCGCTGCGTGACTTAAGGACTTCCCCTAGAGCCGCAGCACCAGAGCGCTCTGGTTGTGCCGGTTGATGTAGTCAGGATCCAGCAGAGTGAACGTCAGACTTGCTTTGGCTTGAACGGACCTCAGCCTTCACTGATGCCAGGTCATCCATGTTACTATTTATTACACAGAGCCAACTTTTCCGCTGCGGAGGTTTACCTCGGTAAAGTCGCACTGCAGAGCCATCCGCACCAAGTGGCAACCCAAAATAGTTAAACATGTACTCGTACGTTATATGAGCCCTCTTCTTCACGTCTTCCTCTCAGTCATGAATAGATTAAGGCTGTGGCACTGACCTGCCACTTTTTGGAAATGTTGCCGCGACAGTTTATCATTTCAGTCAAGCTGATGTATTTGGCCTTAGGGAACCACTGAAACGGAAGTGCCGTACGAAAACACGGACGTTGGACCCATAGTTACTTCCGCGTTTGAAAATAAGGTGGATAAGTCAGGCTCTTGAAGCTCTGACTCCAGCTACGGTCCATTTATTGCCTTCTGAATCTGTCCATATCTCTTTCAAAAATGCTTTGCTTCACAGTTCTGCTAAGGCAGCTTTTTCTTCCACTCAACTTTCCATTAACATGCTTGGATACAGCAATCCGAACAGCCAGAGTTAAGACGAAACATTTAAGCTTACAATAAATCCTTCTTTGAGTACCTGAATTTAAAGCTTTTATTAGTGGCAAGTCATAATATTTAAAATTAAGAGAACAAAAGTTAAGAAATAGGGTCTTAAAATGCTAAATGATGATTAAACAGTCGGGCCTTTGCTTGATTGTCACTGTTTCTAAGAGTTAGGATTTCCAGATCCGGTCCAGCTGCTATGGATTCTTTTAGGTGGGTTAAATGTTTCCAGGCCAGTTTCTATCAGACTGAGGAAACAGATTTTTACAAAGTGTTGCTGAAAGCTGATCTATCAGATGAAAGTGAAACACAAATTGTTACACCACGAACTTTTATTTATCAATTTATTAACAGAAAACATGCAGTTGGGTTAAAAGTATAATTAAAACAATGAAACAAATGATTTTTTTTAGAGTTTGTTTCAGAAGGAAAAATACTTCTGTAGTGCCATTTTTTTCAAGCTTAAACATTCTTAGAAACTAGCAAAGTCAAAGCCAGGAGATCAATATGAACCTGAAAATGTGAAGACCATAAGCAACAGGGTATAACTGGGCGTGTTCCCCAACAGTCAGTTGATTTATCATCTGGTTAGAAATGATAACAAGTCTGAGTGGGAGGAGTTCCTCCATTTAAAGCAAGAACAAAGGGTTTACTCAGAGATCAGGGCTCAGTCTGAATACCCTTAATAATAGCTTCTAGCTCCTGCTCCTAGATCCTGCTCCTTGACCTTTCACTGGGTCAACAGTAAGAACTCTATCATGGGGAGGAAAGGAGCTTTGGACTGTTGTGAATTCAGACAGCCTTTAACTCTGATGTCATTAAATAACGGAAACACACATGGATGATGTGAGTCAGATCTGGGCTTACAGCCTTCTGGAAATGAACTACAAAGCACTCGCTCTCTGCTCTCCGGACATTTTTGTTAATTTCTGTGAGAGGGGCTGTTATACGTCATGCCATGCAAAGAACTGTGGGATACCTAAAGATAAGAAGACTTTATTGTCCAATTTAAAACACAGTGGACATTTGCCTTTGGTGTCTTCACAGTCAACCAGCACATAAAACAGACACTAATTACAATCAATAAATAATCAAAATACAAAGAATAGATATATCATACAGCGCTAAGGGTTCTTAGCGCCAGTAAGGGACGTTGGGGGGGTTCCTAGTCTAAACTAGAGGTGAAAGGAAGCATATGGGGTCCTTTTCCTACCTCCTTCCTCACTGACTGCACTATTCAGACAGCACTAATCATGGCGACCACTGAAGCAGTTCCGCTCTTCCGGCTATGAGTGTATTTGGATTTTTTTTTTTTTGCATCAATCACATACCTAGAAAATGACATGGAATCCAGATGTTTGCACAGCTTTTGGCTTTTAAAGACTAAAGCTTAAAGTTTAAAGCAGGCATCAGCTGCTGCTGTCTGAAATCAAGACAAATGATGTACCCCCCCCCCCCCCCAGCAAACCCAACAACTGCAGTAACTCAGCAGGAATTTGACTCTCCCTCCTTTTCTAGTCCTTCACTGTTGGTTTAACTGCTCCTGTTTAAATACTTGACACCATTTTGGTGCTTTTTAAAGCAATTTAAGGGTTTAAACAGCAAAATATCTTCAGGTTTAAAAACTGGCACAGAGTTGAGATTATTTTAAACATGACAACTATTTTAAACAGTACTTCCTCTCAGCTTCATCTCTAAAGAATTCACTGGTAAAGTAATGACTTTTATTAAACAAAATAAAAAAATACATCTAATACACCCCTGTGATGCAATCTGCACGTAGGAATTTAAACGCTTGTCTGCATTCAGACCAACGTTTGATCCACAGACGTGTTTCTGTAATCATTCAGGACCTTTATACGGATGGTTTCAAAAGCTGACCTGTTTTTAAATAACCGGCTCAAATGTTAAATGGAAAACCTGAAGAGAAACATGATTCTGGATCAGTTTCATGGTGAGGTTAATGTGAAAAAATAACATTTAAATGACTAAACAGGCTGAGCCTAACAAAAAGAGGAGCTGCAGTTTTTAAAGTCCTGTAAACATTTTCAGTCCAAGCAGACTTCCTGAGACGTGAAGGAAAGACGAGGTCAGATGTTTATGTCTGCCGTCAGGAAACAGAAACTTCTCCCTGTGACCTCGTTCAACCCGAGGCTGAACAAAACCTGAGGAGATGCAAGGAGGCTTCCTGCGTTTCTCCTCAGTTCCAACATCTACACTAAAATCTACAGCTGCTTTCTTAATGCTGGAAGATCTAGGAGGTGTTAGCAGACGCTTATCTTAGAGTCTGGGAGATTGCTGCAGCATCTGTCTGCAGCAATATTGAGAAACTGCAGGAGAGCAAAGAGTAACGGTGAAAACCTGAGCCTAACTAACAGGAAGAGATGAGCTGTGGTTAATCTGTGCTGTAGATCATTTTCAGACTCATCGCTCTCTGGCTGATCTTCTCCAGCATCTCCATGAGGCTCAAGCTGCTGGTTGGAATCTGACTCTGCAGAGTCCACAGTGACAGAGGTCTGTTGCAGAACTCAGCACTCAGGGTGGAGGTTGTTCTTGGAGACATTTTTTAAATTACAAATAAAAACAACGTGGAAGAAGAAAACCAGAAGAGGGAGACAGAGCAGCAGCCTGGAGCTTAAATTAAAGAAACTGTAGAGAAACTATAGAGAATAGAGAAATGTTTACCTGACATCAAATGTTTACATACATTACAGACTTTTTACATAAGAAGTATATAAGATGTGTGCAGGAGGTGGAGGTCCAAAATGAAAATCCGTGGGGCAACTTCAGCAGACCCACTTTCACTGATGTTCTCCTCCCCCTCTTCCTGCTTCCTCTTCCACTGCAGAGACGCTCTCCACACACATATAACCGCCTCCTACTTCCTGGGGTGGAGCAACGTTGCATAGCAACCTGTGATACCACAACAAACACCAGAGCGCTACATCCTTCTGCTGAAGTTGTCATAACACTGAACTGCCATGAGGGTTGCGTGCTTTATATGACTTGACCTATTATATTTTGGTGCTTCTATCCATTTATGACCATTAATCTGCTATAAAACTCAGATAAAGTGTTTGTTCTGTTGTGTGCTGTTCAGCTTACAGTAAATTACAATAACTTTATCTATCTATCTATCTATCTATCTATCTATCTATCTATCTATCTATCTATCTATCTATCTATCTATCTATCTATCTATCTATCTATCTATCTATCTATCTATCTATCTGTCTGTCTGTCTGTCTGTCTGTCTGTCTGTCTGTCTGTCTGTCTGTCTGTCTGTCTGTCTGTCTATTTTTTACAAAATCTTCAAGGGTCATTTGCAATGACTGCATCATTTTTCTTCTAAAAATGATGACTCAAAGGGGAAGAGGGACAGTTTGATTGTATTACTTCTGTGGTACCGTTGAGAAATGTCTTCTTCTCTGTGTTACCTTTCTCAGATTAAAGGAGGCCAAAATTTATCAAAACAAGGGACCTTTGTTAGCGCAGGGACCTTTGTGAGCACTGGGCGGTGGCATCTAGGGCGGGCTTCGCGGATGGCGACCCAGGCAGACGGACCAGAAGTGGAGCGGAACCAATGGAGGCCTCCGACTGAGGCGGAGCGGAACACTCGACAACCTCGGAATGTGGCGGAGCAGCCTAACAGGTGTGACAGATTGCTGAGGGAGTGGAGGAGAAACTGGATGACAACCGAGAAAACAGCCAGACCAAAACTAAACCATGACAGTAAGTTAAATATTTGCTAATGCTAACCAAAGGATCTGGCAACCGGCTGGTTGCAATTCAAACTTGGACCAAGAGTAAGCAACCACGAATGTGCCATCTACTGGCCGGGAGGAGTTAAACTTGTAGATAGCCCCTTTAAAATGTTGCATTTCTTTCTGTAAATATAAGCAATGATCATAGACTGAATGGGATGACCTCCTACTATGGCAACTGCAACTTCCATCACAACAACCTAAATATAAGTATAATACGAGATATTATGCCCATCCATCCATCCATTTTCTGACCCGCTTAATCCATCATGGGGTCACGGGGGTGCTGGTGCCTATCTCCAGCTGTCAATGAGCGAGAGGCGGGGTACACCCTGAACAGGTCGCCAGTCTGTCGCAGGGCCATATTATGCCGTTAACTGAAATCTTCAGAGAAACTACTAAACCAAAGGTCACCTGAATTCCCTGTTTTTATGTTAGTTTTAAATCTGCTTGCTAAGGTTTTCTGATTGAGGGTTTCCACAAAAATTGTTCCACGCCAAATTGTTGTGAAGAAAAAGGTCTAACTGCTCTCCGCCATGCTATTTGAGTTTTTTAATTTGTGTTTATCAGTAGCTCACTCTGTTTGTATCCAAAGTTTTTTATGAAAGATTAGCAAGTCCTGTTGGTGTATTAGTTGTATTATGCTATTGCATTATGATAGTTCTACGATACTGTCACATATGTTTATATCTGTTAATCGCGCCCGAGAGGGGATTATCTTTCGATTCATAAAGGACTATCAAAACACTATCAATATGGAGGCTTGGTATATATAACCTTATTCTATCATGATTAAACACTTTTTGGTATTTTTTATAAGAATATTATGTGGCTATGTACCTTTAATTATCAAGAAATATATCTGTGATTTTTATCAAAGGATGAGAACAGGTTACAGAACATGACACGATTCTCAGAAAGGGCCTGGTCCATTCTGGTCTACTCTGATAAGGTAAAGAAAACATTGGTCTTTTAACCATCTTGCTCTCTGGCCTTCATGGCCAGACTTCTCAGAGCTCATCCCAACCCAAGACAACACAGCGTAGACCATGACTGGCAGCTGCTGTGCAAAACTGTGTAATACATAGTTTTTTGTGAAGCTGTGATGCTTGGAAATGTTTACAGACTTTAAATACTGACAGTTGAATGAACAAAATGCAATAAAACATAAACAAAATACAAAAAAAGACAAACACCATCTTATATTCACACAGTCATCTTTATTAACTTCTTTGTCCACAGACAGTAAAACAAACAGTAAAAACCTAATACAAATGACTTTTGTTCATATGAAGTTTTAAAATTTGAAGCTTGATTAGATACACGAGGAACTAAATGTTTTTTAATTAATCAAGTGAATCCTAAACTGCAGTGAACAACAACACCTCACCAGGGAGGCATTCAGGAGGCATCCTGACCAGAGCCACCTCAACTGGCTCCTCTCGATGTGGAGGAGCAGCGGCTCTACTCTGAGTCCTCCCCGGATGACTGAGCTCCTCACCCTATCTCTAAGGGAGAGCCCAGACACACTACGGAGAAAACTCATTTCAGCCGCTTGTATCCGGGATCTCGTTCTTTCGGTCACGACCCAAAGCTCGTGGCCATAGATGAGGGTAGGAACGTAGATTGAGTGAATCCTAAACTGCAGTGAACAACTGTCTACTCTAAACAGGTCAAATGCTGACACATTAAATCAATAAATTCTGCACAAAACACAGATTCAGTGTGTTCAAGTACAAAACCACCTAATTTTTGATCCAGAATCTGATCTTTGTCCAGTAAAATAACAGTTGATGTCCCAATTGATGTTCATCATGATAATTAGTTTCCATGGATTAAAAAACATCAACATTTGGTCTGACAAAACAATAAATTAAAATCTTACTTGTTTAGGTCAATAAAACCCCTCCTTAGCAGTGATATCCTCCATGGCTGAACAGAATGAGGTGTGTGTGTGTGTGTGTGGGGGGGGGGGGGCAGAACAGGAAATAAACTCCATCATCAACAAAACAACAAACAAGAGGACAAAGTAGGTGTATAAAGACAGCTGATCTCTGAGCAGTGAAGAAATGAACACAATGAGCTCTCAGCAACGATTGGGACTGTAGAAACTGAAACTAAAATACGCATTTTAACCACCTGGACCTCAGATCGGCTCTATTTCAGTTTAACAAACTCTCCAGAGGATCCAACATGAACATAATGAACCCAAACTCCAGCATATAGAGGCTGAGTGAACATGGTCTGGACTCTGTGGAGGAGAGTCATGGTGTCAGAGACGCTGTAGAAAGACAGAATACCTGCTCTGTGATCCAGGTACACTCCTACTCTGGAGGAAACTGGACCTGATACTGGAGTTTGAATGTCGTTGTGGCAAAATGTGTAGCTGTTTCTGTAACAAAATAATGACCAAGATTTATCATTGAATCCAAATAAACATCTTTTTGAATCTCCTGCTCTGATGATGTTCTTGTATGAAACTGCTACATAAACTCCTCCTCCTTTCCACTCCACCTCCCAGTAACAACGTCCAGTCAGACTCTCTCTACTCAGGACCTGAAACCAGTCAGTGAATCTGTCTGGATGATCAGGATAAGACTGTTGTTGGTTCATAAATGTTATTCGTCTGTTCCCCTCAGATAATAATAGATATCCGTTTACTGTGTTTGGATCCAGAGTGATTTCTCGTGAATATTTTAGGAATCCAGCTCTGGTCTTTGGTTCCACCTCTGACAGTAAAACATCGACTCCAGTGACTGCCAGAGAGATGTTGGTCCCCGTCTCTCTCAGGAGGTCCTGTAGTTGATCTCTGAGCTCTGACACAGCTGCTGTCACATCCTCAAAGTATCTCAGAGGACGAATATTGATGCTGGATGAGTGTGTAGACTCACTGAGTGCTGACAGTGAGGGGTAGTTGAGGAGAAACTGGCTGTGATCCTCTGTGTCTGAGAGCTGCTTCAGCTCAGCGTCTTTCCTCTTCAGCTCAGTGATCTCCTGCTCCAGCTTCTCCTGAAGCTCTTTGACTCGACTCACTTCAGTTTCCTGCTGGGATCTGATCTGCTGCTTCACGTCAGAGCTTCTTTTCTGGATGAGATGGATCAGCTTAGTGAAGATATTTTCATTGTACACCGCTGATTTATCAGCAGAGACATTGATGGCCTCCACCTCCTGCTGAAGAAGCTCTATATCTTTCTCTTGGTCCTGGATTCTCTGCTGGATGTTTTCTCGTCTCACCTGGAGCTTCTTCTGCTTCTCAGCCCTTTCTGCTGCAAGTGGGACTGTTTCATGGCCTTTATGTTCATCCATTAAGCAGAGATAACAGATACACTGCTGATCAGTACGACAGAAGACCTTTATCGCCTTATTATGACGATAGCAGATGTCTTGCTGGAGCTTTTCAGAGGGCTCCACCAGCTTGTGCTTCTTCAGTCCAAGGACATCATAATGAGGTTGGAGGTGATTCTGACAATATGAAGCAGGACAGGATAAACAAGACTTGGCAGCTTTCAGCTTCCTCCCAGTGCAGACATCACAGGCCACATCTTCAGGTCCAGCATAGTGGTGATCAGCTGGAGGAGGTTGAAGTTCAGTCTTCCTCAGATCCTCCACTAACTCTTCTAACATGATGTTTTTCTCCAGGACAGGCCTCGGTATGAACTCTTTCCTGCACTGAGGGCAGCTGGGGATTCTCCTCTGATCCTCTCCATTCCAGTGTTCTTTAATACAGTTCATACAGTAGCTGTGTCCACAGGGAATAGTCACCGGATCCTTTAGTAGATCCAGACAGATGGAACAGGAGATTTTTTGCAAGTGCATCCGAGTTTTTCTCTGAGCCATTTCACTTCTCAACAACATTAAATTTCTAAAATTTCTATCCCTCCTGTCGATGTGTCCCAAAAGAAGCCAAGCACCCGTTTGTTACTTACTGATCTGCAGAAGTTTTTATGATGAGCTCAGCGATCACACCGATCCTGAAGCTTCTCCACGTGTTAAAACAGGAGGAACCAGGAAATGCTGCAACAGAGCTGGACTTGTTGTGGAATGGAAGGGAGGAGTTTAAGAGGAGTTGTCGGGAGTGGCAGAAGATCTCCAAAGACACTAGACTGCTGTTGTGCAATTACACACTATTTTAAAGTTACTTAATGTCTAATCAATAACTCTCTGTCTGTTAAGTATTGTTATGAGAGTATCAGCTCTAAAGTTGAAAGGGATGCATTTGAGCACTTGTGATCTTTTAATAGCAATCTCTGCACAGATATAGAATAAGGAGTGACAACTTCTATTCAAGTTCAAAATAAATAAAATAAACATGCAGAGAACATCCCTATAGAATGCTGTTTATCTGAATTAACACTATATTTCAATCAACAAATCCTCTCTAACTAAAACTACTAAGCAAAATTAAGATAAAAAAGGAAGCTAAGCTACTATGTACACACAAAAAGACACAAAGAAAAAAACAAAGTGATTAAGGATGATGATGATGACCTAACCCTGAGTTAAACAAAACATTATTGGATAAAATAAAAATTTAAAGAAAGATTATCTAAGTAAAATGTTCAACTTTAGGGACGCTTTATTTTATTAATGAGATTTTACCTCTGGGAGGCTAGGGGTCGCTGTAGCGATCGGTAGCTAAAATAGGCTAATCCTAAAGTTAAACAAAACGGCTTTAAATCGACATCAATATTCCATATTAATGTGGTAATAATGTTCATAGCACTATCGAATGATAGTGGAGCGAATGAAACAAACCTTATGTTTGAAACGAATCGTAGTTGTATACTTGGGAAGCCGGAAGTTACAAAAATGTAATAGCATTTAAGCTAGTGGACATTCGGCACACAATTTAAAAAGCTTCAGCTTTATTTTAGTCACAATGAGTGGACCGGATAACACAAACATCAATATCCCATCAATGTATGAAACCCTTGTGGAAATGACGTTGGTTATAACCATAAAAGCACATTCGAATTACATCTGCATGGCATGGTATCGAAATGCTAACAGGACCTATGCTGGTCAGCTCCATGTGTTTTAAAAACAGGGTGGAAATGCACTACATAAACCTTCTAAATAAACCATTTAACTGTCCCTGTTTATTTCTCTGCCAGACCTGTTTGTGCCTTTATGTTAGTTTGGTTCACTTTGGGCATCCAAGGGAGAGCAGTGGTCCAGGAAACGTTGGTTATTTCAGCAGTGGGCTGGAGGCTGTGAGCTAGCCGAAATGTGGTCAGGGTAGGCCCCAGGTTGTAGTCGAGTCCCTGGTGTAGTGCCATTAAGCCATGATGAGAAAATAAAATCAGATTGGATTGGGAGCAACATGAGTTGGGACCCTCACAGGCACAAAGGACATCCTCCTCCCACAGGACAAAGCTCAGTCTGCTTCTTTTTGCTGGAGCCCTTGAGGGGGCTCCCAGCAAGACAATAAAAGCTCCCAGTCTTCACCTTCTTCCTGCCTGAAACAAAGGAAGAGGGAGACAGGCCTGAACCATGAGGCCTCACGAGGCCAAAAGACAGAAGTCAGTACCGGGGAGAAATCCCTCTTCGCCAGGAGGATATAGCCATGCAAATCAAAGTTACTACTGTCTACAGTCTACTGTCTTAACTTCAGCATAAAACGCCAGAAGAAAGGAATTTGTCCATGCCAAAACAGCTTTGTTTATTTCATCTCAACCTTTACAGGAAAGCAGACTCCAGACGGAGCTGGAAAGCCGACAAACGACCCACTTTCCCAGAGGGGAAAGTGGAGAGGGGAAAATCTGCTGAAATCGTGACTGGTTCCAGGTCAGAGAACGCGGCAGAGCTTGACCAGGCTAATTCTGACCACGTTTCAGCTCATGGCCACGTCTGCTGCTGCTAAGCCACTAGCCGCTGCTGAAGGAACAACAGTTCCCTTTTCACTGCCTTTCTTGGATGACCAAAGTGGACTGAACTCACACGAGGCACCAACAGTTACAGCAGAGAAACCAGAGGGAAAGGTTACACGGTCATTTGGAAATGTTTGTGTAATGCATTGTGCATGGTGGTTAAAACAATGAAAGAGCTAACGGAGATAGCTTATTGCTAGCATTCGGTACCAATGTTATTGTTGAGTGTCTAAAAAGAAATTGTGATTTTTTTGGTTACCGAAAGGGATATATATATATATATATATATATATATATATATATACAGGGCCGGATTTAGGAGGATGGGGGCCCCTGGGCTGGAGTCAGGATGGGGGCCCCTGGGCTAGAGTCTATATATATAGACCAGTTCATTGTTATTGTTTTGATGCGGGTTTTTCGCGCATGCGCGCCGGACTGGTAGGCAAAAGGCCAACACAATGGCGGACGCAAACAGCGAAACTGACGAGTTCTCCACGTATTTTTCTTCTTTAGATAACGTATCACAAGATCGTTTTAAGAGTAAGTTGATGGTTGATGGTGTCAGATTGCCAGATCCACACAGGAAAAGCCTGAAGGGACGGAGCGAGTCTGTGAAATGCTGGCCAAGGGTTCCGTACTGCGACATATGCAGCTCCCTTATAAACACGGCAGGCCAGTATGGACAAGAGAGCACGAAAGCCCCTGAAACCACTGGACGGCTACAATTATTTTATATCAGGAAAAAGGCTCCAGCAACGCCTGCGACGCCATGAGGGATTAAGCGGTCAGAAAATGGATGGATGGATGTTGTTCACACATGTTTGTGCAACAGCACAAAGCGGCGTCGGACACAGGCCGCATTTCAGCAGAGGCCTGGTAGGTTAAAAAAACCATTTTTCACTACGGATTATTTACTAGCGCCCGTGAATGGGGGCGTAATAGCAGCAGCAGCTGCTGTAGCCGCTGCTGCTGCGTAAACACTACACGGGCCGGAGAAGCCGCTGCTAGCAGCAGCTTCTCCGGCCCGTGTAGTGTTTACGCAGCAGCCGCTGGCTTATGCTGCCGCAGCCCGTGAACGGGCGGAGCAGCCGCTGCCTGCTCTGCCGCAGTTGTCTGAAGCAGCAGCGGCTGCTGCTGCTACCGCTTCTCTTGCCCGTGTAGTGATCGCCACCTCCCCTCCGCCGCTGTTTAAGTAGAACAATGACTAGAGCAGAATTAAGTTGTATTTACCGGAAATGAAGTGTAGACTGCAAATTCTGTCGTAGTATGATGGCTCCCCCAGTCCATTGGGAGTGTCTGCCTGCGCTCTTTTCATTGAAAATATCCATTTCTTTCTTCGTCCTTCGGTATACGACAGAAACGTACATCCAACGATTTGGAATGCCTCTGTGTGCAACCGGGAGAGGCATTGCTTAGATTACAAAAATAAACAAACTAAAAGTACGCTCTAAATCACCCGTTTTGTCATGTAGTAGACGAGAACAGTACTGTTTTTGCCTACCCGCGGGACCCGGATGTATCGCTGACGTCACGCGTGAACTACCCTATATATATATATATATATATGCCCTCATGCCCTCTGAAGGATTTTTTACAGCCCCCGGTTCTCAATAAAAGCAGAGGTGGGTGCAGATGAACAATTTTCATCTTCTAGACCAAGGTTTTTACAGAGAACATCTTGAAAAATATGAAGAACAAAATACAGATTTCCATTTATTAATGACACTTTTGCATTCAACTTCTTTGTAGGAACTCGAACCACAAACACAACCTACATTTACTCAAACGCAAACCAAATAAGAAAACAATACTCAAAGTTTGAAACTTTGAGCCTGTCTTATAATGCAGACATGCACAATCTTTGTTTTGTATCTACACTCATTTAAATTTTTACTTTCATTTAGCAGATAAACTTTAAAAAAGTAAAACTACTTTTTTTTCTAAGTATAAGATGTCTACTAACCATGGTTTTTAAACATTGTTGTTATGGAACGTGCAACAGCGACTCGAGGTACGCTGATAGGCCGCATATGAAGGATGTTAAAGCCGCAAGCGGCGTCGATCGGCCCTCGCAGCCAAGCGCCGTTGCGGTGCCGGCGGGCGGGCGGGGTCCGCGCACCGGCGGCCGGCGGGCGGGCGGGGTTTGCGCAGCCAAGCGCCGCTGTGGTGCCGGCCGTTCACAAAAATAGAAAACATCCTTCGGGGCCCCCGAAATGCCGGGGCCCCGGGCTGCAGCCCCGGTAAGCCCCTGCTAAAATCCGGCCCAGTATATATATATATATATATATATTTTTTAATATATATATATATATATATATATATTTAAAAAAAAAAGTTAAGTCAGTGGCGTTTACCCATGCAGGTGCAAAATATTACTGTAAATGTTTTGTTTGTGTGCAGAGGTGAAATAAAACAATAGGTAAAAATTCATAAATCAAGGGTGGGAAATAAACCACACACAATCAGTTTCATGCTTCAAAGGTTTATTTTGGCAAGGCCAAGGAAAACAGGAAGGTTTTTATTATTTTTATACCCAGTCTGCTCTAATTAGAAAGAAGAAAACCACCTGCTGTTTATTTGTGGCTTTATTCACTGGGTACCATCAATGAGAAATTATATTAAGCAAAGAAGCAGAAAGACCTTTTAGGATAGCCACCAGGCTGTAAAAAGGCAGGTTAACAGAAACAGGTAAGAAGGATCTTCGGCTGGATTCTGTTTCAAGCATCTTCCTGAACTTCAGACTGCCCTACACCCATGGCGCAGACAGAAGGAAGACGGACAGAACAGTCCTGGGGTCCGTTCTTCGTACGTTGCTTAAAACATCCGAGATCAAATGAGACATCCAAGATGATTTCATCCGGCTAATCCTGATCCGGCTAATTGGGTTCTTCCAACACACCTGTTGTTTATGATTAGTATGGCTGGATTGAGTTATCTGAGACAACTGCGCGTTCATGCGTTTGTTTAAAAGGGGAAATGTATCGATAGTAGAAACATTGATCAGCAGCGCTGCAATTGGCTGTTCAGCATGGCCAAAGAACGCCCACAGTTTTTCTGCCAAGCAGAACACGAGCTTTTAATGGAAGGTTATGCTGAATTTGAGTCATTAATTAAAACACCTCAAAATCTTTTAAAGCCAGGAGAGAGGGCTGGCAAAAAGCAGCAGACAAAGTAATGCGTAAATACTGTCCATGGTAGATGTTTCTATCACTTTCTACAGTATGAATTTTTTCATTATAATAATTTAATATTTACTTTGTTCTTTTATATCAGAGCCTCCACAGAACCCACTAGAACATGGGGACAAATAAAAGTGAAGTACAAGAATATTCTACAAAATGGTAGCCTTTAATTATTATACTTTATTTTAAAAAGGCACTTGTTTTGTCAAGAGATCCAAATTTCAGTGTCATTCCTTAGAGACTGGAAGTAAAGGACATGTGCAAACTGGGAATTTTAACAAAAAAAAGCTTTATCCATAAAATATTAAAATCTTCCTTTTCCAAGTCATCCACAGTTTACACGGTAAAACTGTATTGCTCCGTGTCTAGATAATCCAACCATAGTTTTTTCTAATACAATATACGGCTCGACAGGAAGCAAGCCTTTCAAAGTAAACTAAACTTCACAATAAAATGGCCTGAACAAATCTTCTTACTGAATATGATAAAAATAAAAAGAAAACTATCATACAATAACTTAAATATTTTAGATTTATGGCTCCAACATCACTTTTTCCTCTTTAAAAGCCACTGTTAAATGTGTTTGTCTGTTTATAACAGCCACCAACAAAAATCTCTCTACAATTACACTGTCACGCTATGCTAAAGGATCCTGTCTATTGCGCAATATGCAATTAATTCGAAAAACTCTGCAAATTATTCTTGCACCTTCCGCAACAGGTTGCAGTCGTAAAAATGGACATGGCTACGACAGACTTCCCATCTCCTCCGCTTATAAAGCTGCGATCTAATACTTTTTACATGAAATAAGCCTGCTCTCGAGCAGGTTTAAGCTGGCACACATGTTGCTATGACAACAAGTGCAGGATGTCTTTCGAAGAACCAAATGATCCAAGATCATGCCAAATCGTCAACAATGAAATCCGGCTAACTGAGTTAGCGACGTACGAAGAACGGACCCCTGGTCATCCCAGCACTTTTCACCTTTGATCAAGAGAACAAATAAGTCAACATCACAGAAACCAAACCCTGAAGTGTTCTGCACACTATCATAATTATGGGAAAGGTTGATATTCTGAAACTTTTTATGTCCCCCCAAAAAATCTATATATAAGCCCATGAATTTAATCTAGTAAATGTATGCGCATAGTATCTAAACAGTTTACATACAGACTAAACCAGCTTCTCATCTATGAGTCATTTTACGATCTGAAAAAACACACTTGTGTGATGTTTTTACCTGAATAGTTCATCTGCAAACAGTGCTGCATGTTTCCAGCATTATTAGGCTCTCCGTGACACCAGTTTGTATAGCGAAGAGGTCTTCCATCACTCCAAAACCAAATGCTCGTCTTAAAGAAAGAATTCAGTAGATGACATGTTTCATCCAATGTTTCACAAAATACTTACTGTCAGGATTTTGTTTACCGATGAACTTCAGGACACACACACGGGACTAAAAGTTTGAGAGTCTTTATTGCAAGGTTGATGGGTGGAGGTCTGATGAGGAGCTGGTTGCACCGAAACTGAGTGAAGGTGATGGAAGGAGCTGACGGCCCGGAGACAGAGAGTCCACACTTGCTAGGTGCTGCTCGGCTAGCAGGCCTCATAGCACTCAGGTTAGCAGTTCATTTGGAGACACCAGGGCACAGAGCTGAGCTTCACCAGGGCGGCTAGTCAGGTTAGCAGAACTTGAGAGATACCAGGGCACAGAGCTGAGCTTCACCAGGGCGGCTAGTCAGGTTAGCAGAACTTGAGAGACACCAGGGCTCAGAGCAGAACCTCTCCAGGAACAAACAGTGAACAAACAGTCTTTAGAGTGACTGACAGGACTAACCTTAACAAAAGGAGCAAAACAAAGCTTCCAAGGCAAACCGGGGACTGGCATGGAGAGGTGTGGAATGATGACGGCCCAGTGCTGAACTGAAGGCAGAGGGAGGTTTAAATAGAGCACTACACAGGTGGAACAAGGATCTGGCTAATTGACTGGTAAATGATAACAGGTGTGACTGACTGCTGAGGAGGTGAAGTGAAAAATGACAGAAAATAACTGATGACTGAAAACTAACAATAAATAAAGTCAAACCTAACCCAAAAGAGATGAAAAATGAAAATAACAGAAAAACAAAGCCAAACCAAAACTCAACCATGACACTTACTAAATAAACTTTGCTGGTTAAAACACCTCCTGTGCATTATTGCCTCCAATCCATGTTTCATCGGACTTGTAAGTTGCCATTTTTATCAGAGTCTGAACCTGATGGTACTCGTTCATGTCATGAACTGATGCCAGGTTTGCTCCCATGGACAGACAGTGTCTCTACAGACAAACACAGCATGATGAGGTGAATTAGTAGCTGGGTGTTAATAAAAAACTTTGAAAAAAGGGAGAGTGAAAGAAAATAAAAACACAGTGTTGATAGAAATCACCTCAGCTCTAGCCCAAGTCATGGGTCTGGAAACATAGCGAAAGCAGCGATTGTTGATTGGAGACCAGCCGGGAGGACAAGTAGATCTCTGGACCAAGTCAACTTCTTCTGATGATAAACAGATGGAGAGTCTCAGTTAAAGACAATTTATGTGCCATTAAACTTGAATTGACTTTATTTTGTGACAGGTTATGACCTCCTGTCACAAAATAAAATGTAATGTATTAAAACAGATAACACTGTATGGTGTCACTGCACGAGCAGTACGTTTAGGGTTAAATTCCTAGTTAGTCACAATCAATAAGACATCTTTATTTGTTTTGTTTAAAATGGTCTCTCAATTAAAGCAAAGAGCCCTCTGGTGGTGATATGCTGAACTGCTAACTAGAAGCTTATAATAGGGGTAAAAAGTTTGCTCACACAATCACAAAAATACCCAGAGACTCAGAGTAGTTAGAATGTTGTTTGCAAGAATCAGATAATACTTTTAATATAATTCTACTGCATAATCTGAAAAAAGGTATTTTTTTAGTTTTTAATACTAAAAGGAGATATAAATGTTCTTTATTGTGGATTAGTTAGGGTTTCTTACCCTCATGCTGAGGAAATAAAACAGTGACAAAACAGACCCACTGACCTGGATCAGTGGAACCGTCATCTGGAATAGCTGTGGACATTATAAACAGGAGTTAGTGAGATTCTTTGTGTCTTAGTCTCGCTACATGAGATGAATACTTCAGAAATGCTCACGTCAGATCTGGTCTGAGCCATCACAGAGAAAACCAGGACACACACAGCCAGCAGCTTCATGATGAGGTGATGAGATGATGCAGATCTGAAAACTGAAATCAAGTGAAATTAAAGCAAACATGTTAAACATTCAATCTCATAATGGAATTGAAATAAGCAGAAATGTTATCAGCCAACCTTATATGGAACGATCTGTTTCCTGAATCAACCAGCAACAGCTTGCCTACACTATGGAATCACAGGTTACTTATAGAGCTTCTAAACGTGCCATCATCCACAAAATGAGGAAATAACAAAGTAATTCTGCAGAATTGCACTCCTTGAGTAATGATTTGCGGGAGATGAGAAACTGGTATTCAGCCAGACACTGAGTTAATGTTTCACAGAGTTTAATGCAGGGATGATGAAGGTGGGTAAGGCAGGCAGACAGAAAATGATCCAAGGCAGAAAACAGAGCTGACAATCCAGGCAAAAAAATAAACTGACAGAAACTGGGCAGACTCAAAAACAAGAGAACAGATCAAGGTCAGGTAACATACAAAAATGCTGGAGAGTAGTGATGTTACGTGATGTGCCGAGGCTTCGAGGCGTGTGTCGAGTAATGGAGGGGGCGTTTCCGTAAAGCGCGTATCGAAGCTTGCTTCATTTAGGGGAGGAACCGAAAACGATGACGTCCGAAGCCTCGCTGCCCGGCTGTACCACGTGACTGCTTCGGGAAGTGGTTCAGAGTTTGCCAGATGACCGGTTCATTCAGAACCAGTGATGGCTGCACGCTGGGTCATAAAACAGTTCTGCTAACCAGATGCAGTTTAAAAAGCTTTGTTGGTCTGTTTATACGTTTTGTTTTTATTAATTCTGCATTTTTAACTACATGCACCATATTTCTGTGCCTCAGCGCTTGCTCCTCTCCCCCCCCCCCCCTTTCCCTCGGAGCAGGTGCTTTTATCACCGTTCACCATTCAAAACGCGAATCACTACGTTTAATTCCCTCACATCAGTAGCAACGTGTGCCAGTTAAAGTCAATAGGAGAGTTAGTAGCTGTGTTTCATGCTCTTTTGTTTTTAACAACATAGAATCAGTGGCGCTTCGGTGGGCGTGCTGCCTCGCACTTTAATTCAGGTGCGCACTTTACTTTTAAGGGTCATTTTAAAGAACTTGTAACATCAGGGGCTTCATCTCAGACCTGTCAGTACCCCTGTTCCCTTTATAGGAGCCCTTTACATTATTTAGTTATGCATTTTCCCCGCTGTTTATCCGTCGCACGCAGCGCAACAACGGGGGTAAAATCCGCCCACCTCACCGCCCAGAGCGCACTGAGGAGAGCAATAGAAATTTGTCTGGTCAGCGCGGCGACTGACTGGGAAACCTGTCGCTGTGAAAGGTGATGAGAATGTTATAAACTGTAACAGTCTAGAAGTGCATTGAGCTGAAAGGAGGGAGACATCAGCAGCTGGATCGTGTGTAAAGACGCAGCGGGAACCTCTGTGTGCTTCAGTGTTGCTGCTGAGGGGAAATTGTTGACCATAATCCCCCCCACCCCCAAAATTAGCATAATCTCACACTTAACTTTTGATCAAAGTTGAGAGGTCTCATTATTACACACCATGCCATATCACATGTCACTACTATTTTGGGAATAATTACACACAGAGAATACATTCAAACAATATTTTATCATACACATATGTGTATACATAATTTATGTAGACAAATTATTTTGTCCTACACCTTTTGTGAAGTCATTCCCAAGAGCCATAATATACAAACAATCAATGCATCACACATGTTAAGATACAGCTGGCTGTGATTATACACCTGGCCAGTAGGGGGTTTCGTGTGCACATGAAGCTCCAAGAAATGAACCCTTTCTCGAACCAGTTGGCTCAAGTGGTTCAATGCCTCATGAGGATTCATCTCACCATCACTACTGGAGAGCTCTTACCCGAGGACTGGTGAACAAGGGGTGAGAAAAGAGACATGAGGCATGGGGACAAGAGACGAGACATTCTGGCAGGGAGCAGAAAACTGAGGCAGGTATAAATAGGCAGGAGAACAAAGAAGAGCGGGAGAGCTAATTAAGCAGAACAGGTGGAAGTAATCAGAAGGAGAAGGAGTGGCTGAAAGACTGACAGGACCAGTGGCAGGAAACAGGACAGACTGAACTAGACAAATTACCTAACTAAAGTAATCATACAAACTAAATCCTAGAAAGAAAACAAAAGCTAAGACAAAGCAAAAACACAAGCACATAAAAATCAGAAACTAATGCAAATACAGGAACCATGACAAAATAAACTGTGCAGAAGCTATGAAAGAATCAAAAACAAGACCAAGAGCAGAAATAAAACCTGAGGCAGAGGAGTGAACTAAATGATCAAATAATAAACACAAACCAAGATAGAAACCAGAATATTACACCTTGATCAGATCTGGTTCTTAACTTGTGTCGTAACTCAGCATAGACCAAAATCCACACCTCAAATTTTGTGCCTGTCATGGCTGTGAAGGTTGCTGCAAGAAGGGTTTTGGCAATGCTGTTATAAGAAGAGGAACTTAATGAGTCCGAAACAAGAGTGATCTTCACCAGTAAGACAAGGCAAATTTATTTGTATAGCACATTTCAGTACAGAGACAATGCAAAGTGCTTTAAATGATTAAATACAGGGGAAAAAACAGAATAAAAGCAAGTAGGAATAAAAATGTAGAAAGAAACTGAACTTGGAAAAATAGAAACTAAAAGCAAACATTAAAAACAGTTGGACTACAAAATTGAACTAATGATGTTTCAGTAAAACAGTTTAACTAGAACAGTCGAAGGCAATCCTGAACAAATTCTATTCTCTGAGATACAGGGAGCCAGTGGAAGGACTTTAGAACTGGGGTGATGTGTTCTACTTTCTTAGTCTTAGTGAGGACGCGGGCTGCAGTGTTCTGGATCAGCTGCAGCTGTCTGATCCACTTTTTAGGCAGACCTGTGAAAACACCGTTGCAGTAATCAATTCAGTCCTTTAATCCTGGAAATGTTCTTCAGGTGATAGAAAGCCGACCTTGTAATTGTCTTTAGATGCTTTTGGAGGTTCAGGTCTGAGTCCATCACTACACCCAGGTTTCGGGCCTGATCAGTGGTTTTTAGCTGAAGCGACTGAAGCTGTGTGCTAACTTTTGATCTCTCCTCTATTGGTCCAAATATTATTACTTCAGTTTTGTTTTTATTCAGTTGAAGAAAATTTTGGCATATCCAGGAATTGATTTCTTCCAGACATTTACTCAGTGCCTGAACTGGTTCATAGTCACCTGGTGACATGGTGATGTAAAGCTGAGTGTCGTCTGCATAGTTATGGTAGCTGATGTTGTTGTTTTTTATGATCTGAGCTAGAGGGAGCATGTAGATATTGAAGAGGAGGGGACCCAGGATGGACCCTTGAGAAACCCCACATGTGATTTTTGGCATCTCTGACTTAAAGTTACCTACTGATACAAAAAAGTCCCTGTCCTTTAGGATTTAAACCAGTTGAGAGCTGTTCCAAAAAGGCCGACCCAGTTCTCCAGGCGTTCTAACAGAATGGAGTGATCGACAGTATCAAATGCTGCACTGAGGTCCAATAGAACCAGCACGGTGGTTCTTCCACAGTCAGTATTTATATGGATTGCATTAAACACCTTGATAAGGGCGGTCTCTGTACTGTGGTTAGCACGGGAAATCTGACTGGAAAACGTCAAAGCGGTTGGTCGTTGTTAAGAAGGTGTTGTTAAGAAGATTGGTGCAGCGTCCGCTTCACAGCAGACGCTGCACCAATCCGCCTGTTGATCTCCCGCTCCATCCTCCCCTCATTCGTGAACAAGACCCCAAGATACTTGAACTCCTCCACTAGGGGCAGCACATCCTCCCCAACCCGGAGAAGGCACTCTACCCTTTTCCGGTTCAAGACCATGGTCTCGGATTTGGAGGCACTGATTTTCATCCCAGCCGCTTCGCACTGGGCTGCGAACCGCTCCAGTGAGAGCTGTAGATTACGCCCTGATGAAGCCAATAGGACCACGTCATCTGCGAATAGCAGAGACGCAATCCTAAGGCCACCAAAACGGATCCCCTCAACACCTTGGCTGCGCCTAGAAATTCTGTCCATAAAAGTTATGAACAGAATCGGTGACAAAGGGCAACCTTGGCGGAGTCCAACTCTCACTGGAAACGAGTCCGACTTACTGCCGGCAATACGGACCAGACTCTGACACCGGTCGTACAGAGACCTGACAGCCCTTATTAAAGGGCCCGGTACTCCATACTCCCGGAGTACCCCCCACAGGATCCCTCGAGGGACACGGTCGAATGCCTTCTCCAGATCCACAAAGCACATGTAGACTGGTTGGGCAAACTCCCATGCCCCCTCCAGGATCCTGCTGAGGGTATAGAGCTGGTCCAGTGTTCCACGGCCAGGACGAAAACCACACTGCTCTTCCTGAACCTGAGATTCGACTATCCGACGGACCCTCCTTTCCAGAACCCAGACACAACGTCCCCCGCCTCCCTCAGGACGTGTTCAAAGCTCTCCCGGAGGTGGAAGTTAAAGCTCTGTCTCACTGTTAAACGTAAAACTGTTGTTTAGCCTTCATGATTTAAGTCCTAAAACAATAAGAACGGGTTAAAACAGAATATATGGTGTTAGAAATTGTTTTCAACCTTATCATACACTGTGGCACAATAGGTTTCTGGGTTGCCTTTGGATTTCATCAGCTCGCTTTTTAATTTTGTTTAACACGCGATGAACTCAGTGAAAAAATCTCAGCAGATACTTTCAAAGTTTCCCTTTGTGATCATTTCTTTGTAATGGCTTCACCTTTTACCAATATTACCTTCTGGTTTTGCATTGTAAAAGGGTTGACGTTCATTTGGCCGCCTAGGCTGTCGTGGAAGCATGTCTCCAAACCTTTTGAGTCTGCTGGATCACTGGAGAACTGAATTTGTAACTTTTCTTAGGCCTGTTTCCTGCTTGAAGGTATAAGACTCTAAGCTTTCTTTGTTTGCTATTGAAATCCAACTAAGAATAAGAAGCTGGCCATATCTGCGTGTCTACTGCATGGAAAAGTTATTTTCCAATGCTCGGTCACATCATATTGTACACTCTCCTGTAGATTATGAAGGAAAAAAATAGATTTTGAAGGAACAAAGTCTTACAAAGTGGGTCCCCTTCAGGAATTGGTGACTTACATCTGTGAGAATAAACGTTCCTTAAGCGATAGTAAAAATCTCTGGGTGTTTCATTTTCCTTTTGAGGAACGGCAAAAGCGTCAAGAGTTATTGAAGCGGGATCCCTGTAGACAGAATATTCCTCTCCTCAAGCTTTGCAAAGAGCTGAATAACTGTCACGAATCTCTGAAGAAGAGCTTTAATGAAAACATGAACGCTTCTAGTTGTTGTTTTCTAAATAAGCTTTAGATTCTCACAAAATGAGGGAAATGGCAGGTCAAAGAGACAGCGTTCGACTTCCTTCAAATAATTATGAATGTTTGAATCCTGATTATCTGGGTCAAAATGTTCTATGTCCCGAGCAAGGGACTCCAGTTGGCGAATAGGGATAACATAATTGTGAGGTGGGCCTGGACCACCTTGGAAATCAAGCTGCTTATGTTCATAAACCGATGGAGGTCTGTGAACTAACTTTTGATGTAAGGAAGAATGTTCCTGATCTAATTGAGTTTTCCAAGGTGTAAACTCTGACATGTGGTGGGGGCTTAGGTTGGTGTGGACCACCTGTGTAACTCTCCTGGCCCTTAGGGGACGGCACAGAGTAAGGGCAGGTGGTGGTATGAGTCAGGTTTGATGGCTGCTCATCCCTCCAGTCTGAACCACCTGTGTCTGCAGAGTTGGTTACCTGGTACTCTTTGGGGCTGTTCACTGCAGCAGGATGAAGCAACGCTTCACTGTGGACAGTCTGACTTCCCCATGGAGTCTGTGGAAGTAGTTTCTGTAAACTCATAATACAGAGGCTCTGTTCTAAATTTTGGCAAGACTGGTTCTGTTATAGGTGCTGCGTTAGAAACTGCAGAGCTGTTCTCTGATTTCAGGTCCTGCAAAGAGTCAACCTGGTGGGGTGGAACATGAGAGGAGTTCACCTGGAAGGTGGGGGACTTACTTCTCTGGTGAGACGCAGCCTCGCTGACAGGAGTTTCAATGTGAGTTTTACTGTCTCAGCTTCCTCCATCCTCACCTCAGCCTTTGAAAGCTCAAGTTTGGCAGCATTCACTCCGTCTAAAACCACCTGATGCTCAACCTGCAATTGAAGATACTTTTTAGCTTTCAGTTGGGTTTTTCACTGATGCAACAGGGTGATCTGGCAAAAAAATCCGTAATCAGAGCATCTTTAGATGGGTTTTCAATAAAATGTATTACTTCCAAAATGTTTACATTGCATGCGGCAACGTTAAACCTATTTAAACTAGAAAAATTTGCATTTCCTGCGAAAATGCACTGTGAATGCAGATAGCTGAATGATTAAGCAAAAGATGCAGAAGATCTTTGAAGAAGAGAAAAAATAGCTGAAAAGCCTTGAAGAAGTTGAAAAAGTTGAAGAAGTTGAAAAAGTTGAAGAATTGAAAGAGTTGAAGAATTTGAACATGAAAGAACAATAGCTGAATGATTAGAAGAAGAAAAAACTGAGGGAAAGGCACCAAACATTTCCTAACTCATTCTAAACACTGAATCGTTTAACAAAGCAGAAGTAGAATATCAAACTTTAATATACTGTAGCCATATGTGGGCCTGCATTTCTAGGGAGTATAAGGGGTTTCGCCCCCATTGAAAAGCATTGGATGTTTGACACCTCCTAACGTGGAGATGCTTTACGTGATGAGGCCCAAACTTATTGTGGAGCATTCTGTATAAAGGAGGTACAGACTCTGTAAAGCAGAAGTTTGTCCGAGCTTCCTAGAGCTACTTCCAATTAGCAACATGCTAACCATTAGCCGCTAACATGGTTGTGCTCAGGATCACCGGGTGATTGTACTCTGTCAGTTTGGTCCAAATCCTGTACTAGGAAGTGCCTCAAATAGGGGTGCCAATACTTAATGTCACCAAACATGACCAAAGTTCATGGGTCAGATTGGCCTCCTTTAGCAACTCAGCCTCACCACATCTGGGCCCAGAACTCAACATTTGACCAAAATGGTCAGTAGCGCCATTTCCCACAGGTGGGTGGTGCTGTATTGGCCAATTGGGTCGTGTCTGGGCATCATGCCAGGTCCTGATGGAAGCAAAGGCCCAATACGCTTATTCGCCGTGACGTCACAAATCTGTCACGTGACTAACTGGTTGGCAGAAAAACAAGAAATGGCCGCCTGCGGTGATAACAACTAAGGTTATTAGTCATGGTTGTTTCGTGCTGCGTGATCGGCTGTACTAATAGATACAACAAACACAATCATAAAAGTTTTTACCGGTTTCCCAAGAAACCAGATCAAAGAAGAAAGCTCTGGATCGCGGCGATAAAGCGGAGAACATTGAATGGCCAACCGTGGGAGCCGGCAGATCATGACCGAGTTTGTCATCTGCATTTTGTGACAGGTAAGGTTTTTTTCCTTCAAGATGTGTCTTAAACATATCTGTAACGTATCATTGCTTTAAAAATAACTATAAAGACCACACTGAATATGAGTACATGTAGCTCTATGACTATGAATGGGATTGAAGGGTTGGTTTATTAATTTAGTTAGATTAAGCATACGAGATTTATTTTTCTGGTAAAATCATCAAATTATCCCTGACAGTACGTTTTTTTTTTTGTTTTTTTTTTCTGTCTGAGCCCCCTTTCTCATCAGTGACTATGCCACTAAATTATATTAATGCAATTAATGATGACTGGTTTTGTGCCAATGTAAAATGTCAATTCAACATTTTAGGTGCCAAGAGCAATGACTTGTCAAATCCAGACTATGTGCCCTCCATCAACTTGGGCTATAATGAGGCAAGGAGACAGACAGATAGTGGACAAAGACAGTCCAGATTTCTAAGGGCAGAAAAGCGAGAAATCAGAAAGCAGCATGTGGAGGCAGCATCAGTTCTTTTAGACCTGGCCAGGCAGGAAAAGAGAGCAGCTTCCCCAGAAAAAGACTTTTCAGGTTGTCACAGTTAATAATTTCTTTTCTTCCTTGATTCTTTAAAATTAGAATATTTGTATTCAGTACTTTACAAAAGTGTGATCTTTGATGTGATATTATGATTCTCATGTAACATTATTTATTTATTTATTTATTACAGAGCCGTCCACATCAATTCATGATTCTTGTGTGCAGAAAATTTGTGACCTCCGGAAAGAAACTCAGCAGCTCTATGCAGAGTTAGGACGACTTCAAGAGGAAAATTTGCGTTTGTCAACCTTATTAAACAAGCAACATTTAGAACAACAAGTGATAGAAAGTGATAGAAAGCTGCAATTTCACACTGGCATTCCATCCGTGGCAATATTCTTGTGGCTGCTTTCATTTGTGGAATGTGTGTTACCTACAAGCAGAGTCATGTCATCTAAGAGTGTTCTATTGTGTGTTCTTATGAAGCTAAGGTTAAATCTGCAGCATCAGGATCTAGCCTATCGGTTTAATGTTTCGCTGACCACAATTTCTGACATTCTTAATCAAGGACTTCCAAGACTTGCTAGAAAACTTTGTTTCCTTATTCAGTGGCCAGAGAGAGAGTACCTGATAGCAAATATGCCACACATATTCAAGGTCTCATACCCAAGGTGTTCCAGCATCATTGACTGTTTTGAAGTCTTTATTCAGAGACCTGGAAAGCTAACAGCTAGAGCACAGACATGGTCTAACTATAAACATAATAACACCATAAAGTTTTTGGTTTCCATAACACCAATAGGGGCCATTTCTTTTGTATCAAAAGCATTTGGTGGGAGAACATCAGACAAAGTGATCACACTCAGAAGTGGATTTCTGGACAACATTCAGTATGGTGACCAGGTTTTGGCAGATCGGGGGTTTTTAATTTCAGAAGACTTGGCCAACCGTGGTGCAACACTTGTTATACCTTCATTTACCAAGGGAAAGGCCCAATTATCTGCTAAAGAGGTTGAACTGTCTCGCAGGATTGCTCATGTGCGCATTCATGTTGAGAGAGCTATAGAGAGACTAAAGAACTTTAACATCTTGAGTTCGAATATGACAATGCACATGGTCCCACATGCCGACAGTGTAGTTACCATTTGTTCTGCGCTCTGCAACCTGCAACCTAAACTAGTTATGTAAATAAGAAAATTCTCTCACTCAAGAAGTGACGTTTGTTTGAAATTATTTTATTTTAACTATTTTCTGTGTGTAAAATTTTTAAACTGAATTTAAAATGATATTTTTTTCTTTACATGTATTTTAAGTTTTCTTTTCCATTCAATATAAGTGTACAACTGGAATTAAAAACAAAATTTCACAATAAAAACAACTTATTTTAAATATTCATGTATTCAATTTATTTACAAAGTGAATAAAAATGCAAGTAATTCAAAATGCCCTTCAATTCCGGTATTTGAGCTAAAGATCCAGTTTGCAATAGATTCATGCTGTTCTCAGTGACTCATCATGGTTCACAACTTGCACAAAACCACTGACCACGGGGTTTTCGTCGAATGTTCACACATTTATAGTGGAACCATTCGTACGGACATAACTCACCATCACATTTAATCATTCGTCCATATTCAGGTTCATTACAAATGCACCAGGTTTTTTTTTCATTAATATCCAGTTCTTGGTTGACAACAGGTTCATTTTCTAACTGACGAGTTATAAGTTCATGGACAACATGGTCTTTGATAAACTTCTCACATTTGTTTATGAGGTTTTCACAGAACTTTTCATCAAGTGTAATGCGAATAATACACATGCTTGCTGGCTCACTCTTAGTGAATACTACAAAGTCACAATACTGACTCTTTGTTAAAAACATCTGCATTTGAACTTGGGTGTAGTATCTATGGTTTTCCTTAAGATGTAGAGTAGCATCAAGGCAAAAATCCTTATCTATGATGGCTGCTTCCTCAACAGCAACATCCCTATGTTTAAAGGGACACTTGATTTCTAAAGTTCCATTGCCACAACAATCACAGTTCACAGCTCCATCAGGGCTGGCTCCGAGGAATGGATGGTTTGGGTCAATCACAAACCCTGATAACCTACAGGTGAAATTTATATGTCCTGCTTTCTGGTGAAGACTGTAGGCTTGTCTGCATTCATCTTCTGTCTCAGTTCCCCACTTGACAGCAGCACTTTTGGAGAGGTCATACACCTTGTATCCTACTATTCTCTTTACAAGAGTGTCAGGATTGGTTGTTGGTTGTCTAACGAGAACATCATGGGCTTTGGAAGCAGTAATCCTCCCTGTCCGGTGTTGGTACCACAGTGGACTGATAGACTGGTTCCTTGTCGCATATTCCAAGTTGCTGGCTTGTGCAGAGGACACCGAATAGTTCTTTAACACTTCAGCACAAAGTTCTGTTATCGAATCTTCTTGAAATTCTTGTTGTAGCGTTGAAAGAAGTTGAGGGTATTTTGTCTCTCTCCCCACAAGATCAGCGTTTGCAATTGGTGACAACACGTTAACAGAGGTGAAGAAAGCTGCATTGGGTGCAATGGAATAAAGGCTATCCAGAACACTTTGTGGAGGAAGTTGGGCTGTACCATGTGCATGAACAGAATCTATTTCCTTAGTACGTCTTCCTTTAATTTCACTGAATATTCCAGAGATGGTGGCTGGGGTTACCTAGAAAAAAAATATAAATGTAAAAATATTAAACACAATTTCTTAAAATATATTTGTAAAATATGTCTTATTAATAACTGTTAGTTCAGACAGTAGGTATTAAATGGCATTAACAAGGAAAAATTATTATTAATACAAAGTAAAGAAGAATCAATAAACTCATAACAGTTATAATTTAAATTTATATATATATATATATATATATATATATATATATATATATATATATATATATATATATAAGCTTATATATATATATATTGCAATTTGCTTACCTCTTTTCGAAAAGAGCTATTCCACTGACAGGCTTTACTTGTGGAGCTTGATTGGGTCAGTCCCATCTTTACAGCCATCTCCACTTTGAACAAAAGTGCCGCCACATGGCTGCATACTTCTCCAAGCCTGAAATGATTCGTTATTGCTGATCAATAGGAAATTGTGATTAAAAAAAGTGATCATAATTTCACAGTAGATATTAAAATATTTACCCAGCCATGCATGTACAATGTGCACAGTAGACAGTTCCACTAGATTTCTCTAAATAAACCCATGGTTCATGTGGTTTGTCTCGTATTCTCTGGGATGGAGTAACCTTGGTCTTCAGAGCAATGTAGGGGCAGCTTGGATCAATTTGGTGTGACAATACCTCCTGTACATGTCCACTTAAAACATACCTACAAATAAATTAATTGTGAATAATTTTAAGAATCAATCATTATTTAATAATGCTCTTTACACAGTAATTTATAAAACCTCTAAGTTTCTTTACATATGACATACAATACAAAGAGAGAGCGACAAACTATCACTATGTATCACGTGATCTTTGTTTACAGAGAACGTCACCTTTACACGTAAGTAAAACGTTAATATAACATTTTTCTCAACAAAATTAAAAATTGTAAACAAAAATAAAGCTGTATTATTGCTTACTTGTATGCTTCCAACGATTTGTAGGCTTTCATCGATTCTTTGGTGAAAATGGATGGCGTATCGATCAGATATAGGTAAATGTCGCCAAACGTTAGGTCCGGCCACTCGTCGGGATTTTTGCTCCATTGTTTCGTTAAACCAAATGGATCGGGCAAGGAACACGTACCAGAGTTGTATAATAACTTTATCTTATATCTCTCTTTCGCATCTGAAGGGAGGGAGTTCGCATACGCGGAGAAAGGCATAAGATATCCGCTCGAGTTCGTCCTGTTTACACTATCCGCCATGTTTTGCCAACCAGTCAGCGCACTGACGTCACGCGTGACGTCACGCAAAGGCTTCGCGAATAACCCTATAGGAAAGCATGTGAAATCCAAAATTGGACAGAAATCTGACACATGGCTGAAAGTCACTTGAAAATTTTAAAATGTTAAGCGGAAGTGACTGTGCGAATTTCAGATTCCTACATTAATCACAGCCGCTGCAGCGGGCGTCAAAAGTTGCCATTGTATCCTAATGGAGCTTCTCCCTCTGGCCCTCAGAGTTCCGTCGTCATGGAAACTCACTGACACACCTGCAGCGGCCAGTCTACCGAAGTGCAGAGACTTTGCTCACAATATGTCCCATTGGGTTATAATGGAGAACTTTGCCTCGCACAACGCTCCATATCTCCTGATCTGTAAATGGTAGAGACGTAATCTTTTCTGCGTTTCTTTCTTAACGGATAGGGGAAGAAGACTTGGTATCGGTTTTTGCTGGAAATATTTTAATAAAGGCGTAAAAAATTATGATCTAAAGGAAATTTTTAAGAAATTTCCAAAATCCTCTAAAAACGGTCCCGAACAAATCGCTCTAGCTGAGAAAGTATAAGAGATATCAAATGAATTCTTTCACTGTGAGTATCAGCAGGCTTTTGAGGACTATGTTGCTCATTTTTATGTTTGTACAAAAATCGGTGTAGGCACAGCGACGATGTAAAAAAGTGGATCATGTGGAACAATGCAGCTCTAAAGCATTTTCAGGATTTTGCACATTCGCTACTCCCGAACAAATTGTTCCTGCGGAAAAACTGTAACAGTTATCCACAAAATTCCTTTTTTGTGAGTGCCAAAAGGGTTGTGACATTCATATATGAAAGTCTCATGCCTGTACATCAAACGGTTTATGAGTAGCGACGATGTGAAAACGTGTGATGTTTTGGATTTTCAGACGTCATTTTTCAAAACCACTCCATAGGAAATGAATGGGGGAGGTTTCGGGTTTGTGTCGCTCTGAGGTGATTTGCAAAAAATCTATATATGCTACACCAATGAGGGTTACATTTCCTGATTCCAGACAAAAATTCCTACGTTTTGATGTATAATTTATATGGATAGGTTGAAAATTGAGCGAGTGAGAAGAAGTTGTTCGGAGAAGAAGAATTTGTTTAATTTCTAGAGTGCGCACTCTTTAACTGCCTCCTTGACGACCATAGCAACGCATGTTATTTGCTGAATTTCTTGAAAAGCCAAAATTATTTGAAGAAGGTACTATATGAAAATGGTAAAAGATATGAAAAAGCTGAAATAGACCATAATAGCTGAAAGATATCACTACATTTTAAAAGTTGAATGGCGTTTCTAGCTGAAAGTAGGCTGAAGCAGTAAGCTGTCAAAAAGCAGCTGAAATGAGCGGAATTTTAGTGAATTACATTCATTTCCTATGGGAGAAAAAAAAACTGAAAATGTGCAGAAAAAGCTGAATATTTTAAAAAGTTGAAAAGATATAAGTACAAAAAGATATAGCCATCGATTCCAGAAGAAGCTGAATAGTTTAAAAGTTGAATGGTTGAAATCGGAGAAAAACTGTAGGAGGAGAAGCGAATCAAACTTTAAACAGTAAAAAGGCGGAAGAGGATCTCAATAACTGTGAATGCCTACTGCATTCACAGTAACTAGAAAAAGCTGTTCCTACGTAACAGCGAGTGAGAATGCTAATCTGCAGTATGATTTGAGCAGAAAATTCAGAAGATCCCTGCAGAAGAGAAAAAGTAGCTGAAAAACACTGAAATCAGATTTGAAGAATTTGAAGAATTAGAAGAATTTGAAGAATGTGAAGAATTTAAAGAATTTGAAAAATTTTAAGGAATTCGAAGAATTTGAAACAATTTGAAGGAATTTGGAGAATTTGAATTTTTTAAAAGGAATTTGAAAGATTTGAAGAATTTGAAAAAATTTGAAGAATTTGAAAAAATATAAAAATTTGAAGAATTAGAACAATAAGAAGAATTGGACGAATTTGAAGAATGTGAAGAATGTGAAGAATTTGAAGGAATTTGCATTGATTTCAATGAGAACAGCCAAAAAATCGTACAAAATGCGAAATATTTTAAAAAGTGTAAAAGTTAGCATAACCATGAGATATAGCAGGCATGCCGGGAACGAGCCAAACGTTTTGATACCAAAATTGTTAAAATCGGTTGAAGTAGGCGGGAGTAGTTAGATGCAGACGGAATAATAAAAAAGAAAAACAGGAAAACAACAAGTGAGAATGCTGTATAGCATTCTCACTGATTATTCCAGATGTTATCCGTTCAACCTGACTGAGTCTGAGCTATTTTCCAAACAACAATGGGCTCAAACATCATTCTGTAGATGTTGATGGTGGATGTTTAGAATCCAGCTTCCCCTTGCCACATGTTGATGTGCCCCTGGGCAAGGCACTTAACCCCAAATTGCCTACCGAGCTGCGTCTCGGTGTATTTATAAAATTTATTTATACATTTTTGCCTTTAATGGCACACAATTTTATATTTTAGCTGCTTGTTGGCGTTGTATTTATTTTTATTGAGTCATTTTCTTTATTTCTGTATGTGTTCTGAATATTGGCAGGATTGGTCCTCCATATCGCACCTCATCTGGAAATAACCTTGGACCTCCTTCTTCCTTTTCCTGACCAGTATTACACGGTTACACCAGTATAACCACAGCTCTGGTCCTCACCTCTCCTCTCTTCTTCACAGACACCTCCTTGAGCAAATAAGATACTGTTGAGGAATATAAAATGAACTATTATATTAAATAGGCATTTGTGTGGAGAATAATAAAAGGAACGCATGGCCTCTAAAACTTTGTCTCCCTTTGAGGCAAAGTAAACACGCAGCTTGCAGGATATGTTGAGAGGGGGTTTATGGCTGTGGAGGTCATCTGGCTTGACTCCTAATAGGACAGGTTTCAGTACTAAATCAAGCTTTACTGAATGAAGACCTTGAGAAGAAGAGCCTCTTTGTTTTAGAAGCAGACCCCCCCCCCCTCTCCACAAGACTAATCAGGAGGGGCAGTCAGTCAGATGTGTTCAGCTGTAGTGTAAGGCAGACAGAATCACTTGCATCACCATGAGGCAGGAGGCCGGGTAATATACTGAATACAGCGAAATGGTAATGTAGATTGTGTCTGCTTTTGGAATTCCAAATGAATTGAATATTTTAATTATTTGCCTCTGATCATTGTTTCTCCTTTACTGCCAAATCTTAAACCATTGTAAGACGGGCCTTCAGAGATAAGCAGGAGCAGGCCAGTATTAACACCCACAATACCAAGGCTGATATACCTTATCCCCAGAACTTCAGGTTCAAGCCTTTCCTCCTATTTCCACAGAGTTTAGCTGGAGAAAAAGGTTTTTGAAACTACTAGATGGTTCCTAATAGTTTAAAAGGTTAACTAAAAAGAGATTGTGATTTTTTTTTTCTTTTCTTTTTTTGGTTACTGAAAGGGATAAACAAATGTAGGTCAAGTCAGTGGCTTTCACCCACACAGGTGCAAAATATTACTGTAAAAGTTTTGTTTGTGTGCAAAGGTGAAATAAAAGAATAGGTAAAAATTCATAAATCAAAATTGGGAAACAAACCACACAATCTTTTTTATGCTTCAAAGGTTTATTTTTTACAAGGTCTTAAATGTTTTAAATTATTTTTTTTAATACCCAGTCTGCTCTAATTAAAAAGAAGAAAACCACCTGCTGTATTTTTTTATTTTTGATACTACAAGGAGATATCAAAATTATTTTTGATACTACAAGGAGATATCAAAATTGGGAAATAAACCACACACAATCTTTTTTATGCTTCAAAGGTTTATTTTTGCAAGGTCTTAAATGTCTGTAAATATTTTTTTATACCCAGTCTGCTCTAATTAGAAGAAAACCACCCGCTGTTTATTTGTGGCTTTATTCACTGGGTACCATTAAAGAGAAATTACATTAAGCAAAGGAGCAGAAAGAGTTTTGAGGATAGCCACAAGGCTGTAAAAGGGCAGGTTAACAGAAACAGGTCACAACGATCCTCCACTGGATTCTGTTTTAAGCATCTTTGTGAACCTCAGACTGATCAGATTTTCTTGGCGCAGACAGAAGGACGACGGACAGAACAGGTCTGGTCATCCCAGCACTTTTCACCTTTGATTAAGAGAACAAATCAGTCAACATCACAGAGACAAAACCCTGAAGGGTTCTACACATTATCATATTTATGGGAAAGTTTGATATTTTGATCTTTTTATGTCCCCCCCCCCCCCAAAAAAAAAATCATTATATAAGCACATGTATTTAATCTAGTAAATCTATATGTATGGCATCTAAAAAGTTTACTTAAAGACTAAACCAGCTTCTCACCTATGAGTCATTTTACTATCTGGAAAAAAAAAAACACAGTCATGTGTGATGTTTTTTTACCTGAATGGTTCATCAGCAAACAGAACTGCTTGTTTCTCCAATTATTAGGCTCTCCGTGACACCAGTTTGTATAGCGGAGAGGGCTTCCATCGCTCCAAAACCAAATGCTCGTCTGAAAGAAAGAATTCAATAGATGACATGTTTCATTCAATGTTTCACAAAATACTTGATAAATAAACTTTACTGGTTAAAATACCTCCTGTGCGTTAGTGCCTCCAATCCATGTTTCATCGGACTTGTAAGTTGCCATTTTTATCACAGACTCAACCTGATGGTACTCGTTCGTGTCATGAACTGATGCCAGGTTTGCTCCCATGGACAGACAGTGTCTCTACAGACAAACACACCATGATGTGGTGAATTAGTAGCTGGGTGTTGTTAATAAAGAACTTTGAAAAAAGGGAGAGTGAATGAAAAGAAAAACACAGTCTTGATAGCAATCACCTCAGCTCTAGCCCAGGTCATGGGTTTGGCAACATAGCGAAAGCAGCGATTGTTGATTGGAGACCAGCCAGGAGGACAAGAAGATCTCTGGACCAAGTCAACTTCTTCTGATGACAAACAGATGGAGAGTCTCGGTTAAACACAATTTATGTGCCATTAGTCTTGCATTTACTTTATTTTGTGACAGGCTATGACATCCTGTCACAAAATATAATCTAATGTATTAAAAGAGATAACATTGTATGGTGTCGCTGCATGAGCAGTATGTTTAAAGTTAAATTCCTAGTTAGTCACAATCAATAATCAGACAACTTTATTTGATTTGTTTAAAATGGTCTCTTAATTAAAGCAAAGAGCCGCTGATGGTGGACTGCTGAACTGCTAACTAGAAACTTATAATAGGGGTAAAAGGTTTGCTCACATAATCACAGAAATACCCAGAGACTTAGTTAGCATGTTGTTTAAAAGCATCAGAGAATACATTTTAATATAATTCTACTGCATAATCTGAAGAAAAGGTATTTTTTTATTTTTGATACTACAAGAAAATATTAATATTTTATTTATTATGGATTAGTTAGGGTTCCTAATCCTCACGCTGAGGAAATAAGACAGTGACACAAAAGACCCACTGACCTGGATCAGGGGAACCGTCATCTGGAATAGCTGTGGACATTATAAACATGAGTTAGTGAGATTCTTTGTGTCTTAGTCTCGCTACATAAGTTGAATACTTCAGAAATGCTCACGGTCAGCTCTGGTCTGAGCCATCACAGAGAAAACCAGGACACACACAGCCAGCAGCTTCATGATGAGGTGATGAGATGATGCAGATCTGAAAACTGAAATCAAGTCAAAATAAAGCAAATATGTTAAGAACATTCAGTCTCATAATGTTGAAAAAGATCAGCAGAAATGTTATCAGCCAACCTGATGCAGAAGGATCTGTTTCCTGAATCAGCCAGCAACAGTTTGCCTTCACCATGGAATCACAGGTTACTTATAGAGATTCTTAACGCGCTATCATCCACAAAATGAGGAAATGACACAAAGTGATTCTGCAGAGTTATAGTCGTTGATCAGATCTGGTTCTGAACTTGTTTCATAATTCAACATAGACCAAAATCCATACCTTAGATTTTGTGCCATTCATGGCTGTGAAGGTTGCCGCAAGAAGGGTTTTAGCAATGCTGTTACAAGAAGAGGAACTAAATGAGTCGGAAAGAAGAGTGATCTTCACCAGTAAAAGGTCAGCTGGCAATGAAGACGATTGTTTCAGAGCTGTGGATGGGAACAGATGTTCAGAAACTGTAAATGCCAAAAGGGAGAAACATGAATGTTGCAGATTGTTTCTTTTACCCTTTTTAAACTATTTAAACCCTTAAGGAAGGAAAAAAACAACAACTTTATTTTGATATAGATCCACCTAATAGTATCACTGTAGATACTATTACGTGTGCATCAGTTTTTTTCCCCTTTGTTTGTAGCTCCTTTTGTGTTTTTCTCCAAAACCTTCCATGTTCCTTCTGTGTTTATGCATTGTCATGGCTTTGTTCTTTCCTTAACTTCGTCCCAGGCCTTTCTGCATCCTTCCAATTAGTCTAACAGTTACCAAGTCACTTTTTAGATGTTTGAGTACTTTTGACAAGTAGAAAAAAAGGATGTGTTGCACTGAGGACTGCAGAGACACACCCATAGCCCGTTCCTTGGCTCTTGCTTGGGCTCCTGCATGTTGAGCCAAATCTTGTGGGTGAGCTATCAGTGGCTGAACCACAGTCCTTGTTCCTCTTCTGCTCTGGTGGATCTAGCCACTGTCCCCCCCTTCAACTCATTAAACCTGGAAATCTTCTGTGTCCTGTGATTTTCACTCACTGTTGTAATGGGACAGCCTGGTAAAGTTTCTATTCAATCATTATCCAGACACAGGTTTAGTTGTAGTGACCATTCTAAACATTGCTGCTTGTTCCTTAAAAATAAAAAGATTTATTTCCCAAACATAGGTTTGCATGTGGATTTCCAAAAAGGACAATTCAATTTAGGTGCCTTCTTGACTGTTTTTAATGAATTGTGTTATCTCTTCACATGAGAAACTGGCATTTATCATTGGAATTTTCCCCATCTATACTTTGAGCCTGAATATCCCGACTACGTTTTGGTCTGCTGCTGCCAAGAACCATCGTTTTCCCTTTCCTCCTGTTCTCCCTTGGATGGCCAAAATGGACCAAACTCAGAAGAGCCACCGACAGGTTCAGCAGAGAGCATTAGCAGGGAGAGTTACATGGTTTATTGGGAAATGTCTGTGTAATGTGTTTACCTGATGTTTAAAAACAAAGCGCTAACGGATGTAGCTCATTGCTAGCATTCGGTATCATGTCATTGCCAATGTGATCCAAGTGTGTTTTTATGGTTATAACAAACGTTATATCCTAACGGGTTTCATACATTGACGGGATATTAATGTTTATGTTATCCGGCCCACTCACTATGACTAAAACTAATGTCGAAGCTTTAAAGTTAGTGCAGAAAATCCGCTTTCCAAACGGCTATTAGCTTCTGGTAACTTCCAGTTCCAGACAGTCAAGAGGAGCTTGTTCTAAAGCATAAGGCTTGTTTGTTTCGCTCCGCTGTTGTTCGATACTGCTATGAGAGTTATTCCCGCATTAATATTTAAAATTAATTAAAGGCGTTTTGTTTAGCTTTAGGAGTAACCGATTTTAGTGACCCCATCGCTACAGCACCCCCTACCTCCCGAAGGTATGATCGCATTGATAAAATCGGCTGTTCATGAAGTTTCCAGATTCTTACTGAGAAAATATTCTATAATATTTGAGTTTCCTCAAATATTGCTTTGTGTAACTCGGGATTTGCGTTGTGAATGGGTTGAAACACATACCAAATGTTCTGAATTAGTGAAGCTAATTTAAGCTCATTCTATGTTCTTTAAGTTGAACTTTGGTTCTTTAACTCAATCAAAATGTTATTTCATCAAATAACGTTTTGTGTAACTCAGGATTTGCATTGTGAATGGATTGAAAACATGCCAAATGTTGTTCTAAATTCGTTAAGCTAATTTAACTCCAGTCCATGTTTTCCTTGTGTCAGATCTGCAGTGAATCGGGATCCACTGAATTATTCTGATGATGATCAACCACTTTTTTTGTCTTGTAACAGAGTTATTTATTAAACATTAAATGACTTTGAACAGTGTATAATTGCCAACAATGTCCTGACAGACAAAATAATTTGGAATAAATGCCATTTGGGTTTTGCATTCTGGGACTTAATAATGCTAGGTAATGTCTTGTTAAATTCTGTATAAGTTTCTTCAGTTGGTTGCTTCCCGTTTTGCTGGAAGGTTAAGAAAATATTAATTCAGCACTGTCATTTTGTGTTTGTTTATCTGATGGCTTTCCAAGCGGCTAAATCATCCTTACTAAGGACTACATTGTGTGGTATCTGAGGCTGCATATTTGCTACTCTAACAAAAACTTCATATTTGAAGTTTCAGTAATTTTTTGGTAGCATTCAAAAAATGTTAACCTGCAAATTGAAACAGCCAGTTTGAAGCTGACTGTATTTCATTACTATTTTAAAATTTGACTAATTGAATAGAGCTCTTTTGGGATTATTTAATTTAAGCATTTACTTAAACAAAAATCTCCTCCAAAACAAGACCCACACTGATTGGAGATTTATTAATAATCTTTACCTCCTATTTAGAAAATGCTGGAAAAAGTTAAAGTTAGCAGTTACAGAGCATTGGCCTGTTTGAAGAGTTAAAGTCAGTTTCAGAGTTTATCTGTCGAACCAACTCCCAGTTCTGGTCCGTGAAACAGACACCCTGTCTGCTATAAAGACTAGGCTTAGTTAGAGTGGCTCATGTTACTCTGAGCTACCTCTATAGTTATGCTGCTATAGGCTTAGGCTACTGGAGGACATCAGGGCCTATTTTTTTTACTCTGCTGATTTCTTCTACTGTTTTCCAATTTGCATTATGTGTTGTTCTTTCAACTTCTAACTTCTTTTTCTCTGTCATTTTTTTTTTCATAGTAGGTACACCTGGTCTGACGTTCTGTTAACTGTGACATTATCCAGGGAAGACAGATCACCCGCTATTACCATCTAATGTAGCACAGATTACTGGATCAATGTGTGCTTCTGTGCTTTTTTGTCTGTCTTGTTGTGTCTCTGCTCTGTCTTCTGTAACCCCCAGTCGGTCGAGGCAGATGAGCGTTCACACTGAGCCCGGTTCTGCTGGAGGTTTTTCCTTCCTGTTAATTGGGAGTTTTTCTTTCCACTGTCACTTCATGCTTGCTCAGTATGAGGGATTGCAGCGAAGCAATGTGACAATGTGCAAAAGAAAAAAAAAAATTAATAAATGTCAATACAGAGGGGTGGTGTCTGAATCACTGAGGGAGGCGTTGTAGAGATTGATCACCACAGGCAGCAATCTGGCGCTCTGTGGTGCATCTGGGTAAGAGGAGTCTTCTGCTAAAGGAAAAACCAACATCGGCAATAACAAAAAAACAACTACCTTTCGATTGCGCTGTGATTCCTTTCAATTACCTACTGTAAAGAGCAACTCAGTGAGGGTATGGAGACGATTTAAACAATTTAACCAAAGTATAATACAGTTAGAGTTATAACTTTGAATTCGAGAGTTTCTGAGTGATAAATTCTCCGTTTTTTTGCACCATACTGTCGCTAAGCAAAGCAAGTTATCCGAAATTGTCTGACTCGTTTCCACGGTGACCACTGACTCGCAAACATGAATGCAATGTTTTTCTCCTCACAGGGTTAACAAACTTGGAGTTGTCAGTAAACCCACTCTCTGGCATAGCGGTACACCTGTACCATATATAACTAAAGAAAAATGTTTTACTTACTTAAACGGGCAATATTTGCTTGTGAGTCCACAAGCAAAGCTCCTTCTTCTGTTTTTTTTGCCGGGTCAGTTTCTTCTTCTACCGGCATGTATAACGACCACCTGTTGCATCACTTCCATTGTAGTTTTATATTTCAGTTGCGGCTGTTTCCCTTGTGGCTTTTGTAATTGCCCATCCTCACGACATTCTACAGAAGCACCATAGACAGCATTCTGACCAGCTGTCTCTCTGTGTGGTGTGGAGGCTGCAGTGCCTCCGACTGGAAGAACGTGAGGAGAGTGGTGAGGACAGCAGAAGGGATCATCGGGTCTCCTCTTCCCTCCATTAAGGACATTTCGTCCTAGCGTTGTGTCCCGAGCCCGTAACATCATCAGGGACCCCTCACACCCCCACCATGGACTGTTCTCCCTACTGCCCTCTTGGAAGAGGTTCCGCAGCATCCGCTGCAGGTCAACCAGGTTTCTTCAAAAGCTTTTTCCCTGCTGCCATCAGACTGTTGAACTGCTGTTAAACGGCTGAACTACAACCCATAAACTCTGCACAACATTTGCATATTTGCACACTTTGCATCATTGCATCTCCATCTAGCATTATAAATGCTACCGAACTCTTAGTCCTTAAAAGCATTCTTGCACAAATCAATTCTACACATTCAATGGTTTGTATACTGTGACCTTCTCCTGCATTGTTTACATTTCAATTGTTTTTATATTGTATTTTAAATCTATGTTTACTTTTAAATCTCTGCTGCACCTAATACTGTAATCTAACTTTTACTGCAATTTACAAAGCTGTATGAAACGGAATTTCGTTCTGTACGCACTCTGTGCATACAAAATGACAAATAAAGTTGTCTAACTCTAAGTCTAAGACAGGCCTTCAGAGATAAGCAGGAGCAGTCCAGGATTAATATCCACAATACCAAGGGTGATATACCTTATCCCCAGAACTTCAGTTTCAAGCCTTTCCTCCTATTTCCACAGAGTTTAGCTGGAGAAAAAGGTTTTTGAAACTACTAGATGGTTCCTAATAGTTTAAAAGGTTAACTAAAAAGAGATTGTGATATTTTTTTCTTTTCTTTTTTTGGTTACTGAAAGGGATAAACAAATGTAGGTCAAGTCAGTGGCGTTTACCCATATAAGTGCAAAATATTACTGTAAATGTTTTGTTTGTGTGCAAAGGTGAAATAAAAGAATAGGTAAAAATTAATAAATCAAAATTGGGAAACAAACCACACAATCTTTTTATACTTCAAAGGTTTATTTTTACAAGGTCTTAAATGTTTTTAAAAAAAATTTAATACCCAGTCTGCTCTAATTAAAAAGAAGAAAACCACCTGCTGTATTTTTTTATTTTTGATACTACAAGGAGATATCAAAATTGGGAAATAAACCACACACAATCTTTTTTATGCTTCAAAGGTTTATTTTTGCAAGGTCTTAAATGTCTGTAAATATTTTTTTATACCCAGTCTGCTCTAATTAAAAAGAAGAAAACCACCTGTGCTGTTTATTTGTGGCTTTATTTACTGGGTACCATTAAAAATAAATTACATTAAGCAAAGGAGCAGAAAGAGTTTTGAGGATAGCCACAATGCTGTAAAAGGGCAGGTTAACAGAAACAGGTCACAACGATCCTACACTGGATTCTGTTTTAAGCATCTTTGTGAACCTCAGACTGATCAGACTTCCTTAGCGCAGACAGAAGGAAGACGGACGGAACAGGTCTGGTCATCCCAGCACTTTTCACCTTTGATTAAGAGAACAAATCAGTCAACATCACAGAGACAAAACCCTGAAGTGTTCTACAGACTATCATAATTATGGGGAAGTTTGATGTTTTGATCTTTTTATGTCGCCCCCCAAAAAAATCATTATATAAGCACATGTATTTAATCTAGTAAATCTATATGTATGGCATCTAAAAAGTTTACTTAAAGACTAAACCAGCTTCTCACCTATGAGTCATTTTACTATCTGGAAAAAAAAAACACAGTCATGTGTGATGTTTTTACCTGAATAGTTCATCTGCAAACAGTGCTGATTGTTTCTCCAATTATTAGGCTCTCCGTGACACCAGTTTGTATAGCGGAGAGGGCTTCCATCGCTCCAAAACCAAATGCTCGTCTGAAAGAAAGAATTCAGTAAATGACATGTTTCATCCAATAATTCACAAAATACTTAAATAGACTTTACTGGTTAAAATACCTCCTGTGCGTTAGTGCCTCCAATCCATGTCACTTCGGACTTGTAAGTTGCCATTCTTATCACAGACTGAACCTGATGGTACTCGTTCGTGTCATGAACTGATGCCAGGTTTGCTCCCATGGACAGACAGTTTCTCTACAGACAAACACACCATGATGTGGTGAATTAGTAGCTGAGTGTTGTTGATAAAGAACTGAAAAAAGGGAGAGTGAAAGAAAAGAAAAACACAGTGTTGATAGAAATCACCTCGGCTCTAGCCCAGGTCATGGGTTTGGCAACATAGTGAAAGCAGCGATTGTTGATTGGAGACCAGCCGGGAGGACAAGATGATCTCTGGACCAAGTCAACTTCTTCTGATGACAAAAAGAAGGAGAGTCTCGGTTAAACACAATTTATGTTCCATTAGACTTGCATTTACTTTATTTTGTGACAGGTTATGACCTCCTGTCACAAAATATAATCTAACGTATTAAAAGAGATAACGTTGTATGGTGTCGCTGCATGAGCAGTATGTTTAAAGTTAAATTCCTAGTTAGTCACAATCAATAATTAGACAACTATATTTGATTTGTTTAAAATGGCCTCTTAATTAAAGCAAAGAGATGCTGATGGTGGACTGCTGAACTGCTAACTAGAAACTTATAATAGGGGTAAAAGGTTTGCTCACATAATCACAAAAATACCCAGAGACTCAGAGTAGTTAGCATGTTGTTTAAAAGCATCAAAGAATATATTTTAATATAATTCTACTGCATAGTCTGAAGAAAAGGTATTTTTTTATTTTTGATACTACAAGGAAATATAAATATTTTATTTATTATGGATTAGTTAGGGTTCCTAATCCTCACGCTGAGGAAATAAAACAGTGACACAAAAGACCCACTGACCTGGATCAGTGGAACCGTCATCTGGAATAGCTGTGGACATTATAAACTGGAGTTAGTGAGATTATTTGTGTCTTAGTCTCGCTACATAAGTTGAATACTTAAGAAATGCTCACGGTCAGCTCTGGTCTGAGCCATCACAGAGAAAACCAGGACACACACAGCCAGCAGCTTCATGATGAGGTGATGAGATGATGCAGATCTGAAAACTGAAATCAAGTCAAAATAAAGCAAATATGTTAAGAACATTCAGTCTCATAATGTTGAAAAAGATCAGCAGAAATGTTATCAGCCAACCTGATGCAGAAGGATCTGTTTCCTGAATCAGCCAGCAACAGTTTGCCTTCACCATGGAATCACAGGTTACTTATAGAGATTCTTAACGTGCTATCATCCACAAAATGAGGAAATGACACAACGTAATTCTACAGAATTTCCCTCCTTGATCAGATCTGGTTCTGAACTTGTTTCATAATTCAGCATAGACCAAAATCCATACCTTAGATTTTGTGTCTGTCATGGCTGTGGAGGTTGTTGCAAGAAGGGTTTTAGCAATGCTGTTACAAGAACAGGAACTAAATGAGTCGGAAAGAAGAGTGATCTTCACCAGTAAAAGGTCAGCTGCCACTGAAGACAATTGTTTCAGAGCTGTGGATGGGAACAGATGTTCAGGAACTGTAAATACCATAAAAGAGAAACAAGAATGTTGCTGATTGTTTGTTTTACCCTTTTTAAACAATTTAAATCCTTAAGGAAGGAAAAAAACAACAACTTTATTTTGATATAGATACACGTAATGGTATCACTCTAGATACTATTACGTGTGCATCAGTTTTTTTCCCCTTTGTTTGTAGCTCCTTTTGTGTTTTTCTCCAAAACCTTCCATGTTCCTTCTGTGTTTAGGCATTGTCATTGCTTTGTTCTGTCCTTAACTTCGTCCCAGGCCTTTCTGCATCCTTCCAATTAGTCTAACAGTTACCAAATCACTTTTTAGATGTTTGAGTACTTTTGACAAGTAGAAAAAAGGATGTGTTGCACTGAGGACTGCAGAGACACACCCATAGCCCGTTCCTTGGCTCTTGCTTGGGCTCCTGCATGTTGAGCCAAATCTTGTGGGTGAGCTATCAGTGGCTGAACCACAGTCCTTGTTCCTCTTCTGCTCTGGTGGGTCTAGCCACGGTCCCCCCCTTCAACTCATTAAACCTGGAAATCTTCTGTGTCCTGTGATTTTCACTCACTGTTGTAATGGGACAGCCTGGTAAAGTTTCTATTCAATCATTATCCAGACACAGGTTTAGTTGTAGTGACCATTCTAAACATTGCTGCTTGTTCCTTAAAAATAAAAAGATTTATTTCCCAAACATAGGTTTGCATGTGGATTTCCAAAAAGGACAATTCAATTTAGGTGCCTTCTTGACTGTTTTTAATGAATTGTGTTATCTCTTCACATGAGAAACTGGCATTTATCATTGGAATTTTCCCCATCTTTACTTTGAGCCTGAATATCCCGACCACGTTTTGGTCTGCTGCTGCCAAGAACCATCGTTTTCCCTTTCTTCCTGTTCTCCCTTGGATGGCCAAAATGGACCAAACTCAGAAGAGCCACCGACAGGTTCAGCAGAGAGCATTAGCAGGGAGAGTTACATGGTTTATTGGGAAATGTCTGTGTAATGCGTTTACATGGTGTTTAAAAACAAAGCGCTAACGGATGTAGCTCATTGCTAGCATTCGGTATCATGTCATTGCCAATGTGATCCAAGTGTGTTTTATGGTTATACCAAACGTTATATCCTAACGGGTTTCATACATTGACGGGATATTAATGTTTATGTTATCCGGCCCACTCACTATGACTAAAACTAATGTCGAAGCTTTAAAGTTAGTGCAGAAAATCTGCTTTCCAAACGGCTATTAGCTTCTGGTAACTTCCAGTTCCAGACAGTCAAGAGGAGCTTGTTCTAAAGCATAAGGCTTGTTTGTTTCGCTGCGCTGTCGTTCGATACTGCTATGAGAGTTATTCTCATAGCAGTAAAAAAAATATTTAAAATTAACTAGAAAAATTTGCATTTCCTGCGAAAATGCACTGTGAATGCAGATAGCTGAATGATTGAGCAAAAGATGCAGAAGATCTTTGAAGAAGAGAAAAAATAGCTGAAAAGCATTGAAGAAGTTGAAAAAGTTGAAGAATTTGAAAGAGTTGAAGAATTTGAACATGAAAGAACAATAGCTGAATGATTAGAAGAAGAAAAAACTGAGGGAAAGGCATCAAACATTTCCTAACTCATTCTAAACACTGAATCGTTTAACAAAGCAGAAGTAGAATTTCAAACTTAAATATACTGTAGCCATATGTGGACCTGCATTTCTAGGGAGTATAAGGGGTTTCGCCCCCATTGAAAAGCATTGGATGTTTGACACCTCCTAACTTGGAGATGCTTTACGTGACGAGGCCCAAACTTATTGTGGAGCATTCTGTATAAAGGAGGTACAGACTCTGTAAAGCAGAAGTTTGTCCGAGCTTCTTAGAGCTACTTCCGATTAGCAACATGCTAACCGTTAGCCGCTAACATGGTTGTGTTCAGTATGACCGGGTGATTGTACTCTGTCAGTTTGGTCCAAATCCTGTACTGGGAAGTGCCTCAAAAAGGGGTGCCAATACTTAATGTCACCAAAGGTCACCAAAGTTCATGGGTCAGATTGGCCTCCTTTTGCAACTCAGCCTCACCACATCTGGGCCCAGAACTCAACATTTGACCAAAATGACGTGTAGCGCCATTTCCCACAGGTGGGTGGTGCTGTATTGGCCAATTGGGTCGTGTCTGGGCATCATGCCAGGTCCTGTTGGAAGCAAAGGCCCAATAGGAAAGCATGTGAAATCCAAAATTGGACAGAAAAGTGACACATGGCTGAAAATCACTTGAAAATTTTAAAATGTTAAGAGGAAGTGACTGTGCGAATTTCAGATTCCTACATTAATCACAGCCGCTGCAGGGGGCGTCAAAAGTTGCCATTGTATCCTATTGGAGCTTCTCCCTCTGGCCCTCAGAGTTCCGTCGTCATGGAAACTCACTCACACACCTGCAGCGGCCAGTCTACCGAAGTGCAGACACTTTGCTCACAATAAGTCCCATTGGATTATAATGGAGAACTTTGCCCCGAACAACGCTTCATATCTCCTGATCCCTAAATGGTAGAGACGTAATTTTTTCTGCGTTTAGTTCGTAACGGATAGGGGAAGAAGAAAATCTATCGTTTTTTGCTGGAAAAAGTTTAATAAAGGCGTAAAAAATTATGATCTAAAGGGTTTTTTTAAGGAATTTGCTAAATCCTCTAAAAACAGTCCCGAACAAATCGCTCTAGCTGAAAAAGTATAAGAGATATCAAAACAATTATTTCACTGTGAGTATCAGCAGGCTTTTGAGGACTATGTTGCTCAGTTTTATGTTTGTACAAAAATCGGTGTAGGCACAGCGACGATGTAAAAAAGTGGATCATTTGGGGTGATGGAGGTCCAAAGCGTCTTCAGGATTTTGCAAATTCGCTACTCCCGAACAAATTGTTCCTGCAGAATAACCGTAACAGTTATCCACAAAATTCCTTTTTCGTGAGTGCCAGAAGGGTTGGGACATTCATATGTGAAAGTCTCATGCCTGTACATCAAACGGTTTAGGAGTAGCGATGATGCGAAAACGTGTGATGTTTTGGATTTTCAGACGTCATTTTTCAAAACCGCTCCATAGGAAATGAATGGGGGAGGTTTCGGGTTTGTGTCGCTCTGAGGTGATTTGCGAAAAATCTATAAATGCTACACCAATGACGGTTACATTTCCTGAATCCAGACAAAAATTCCTACGTTTTGATGTATAATTCATGTGGATAGGTTGAAAATTGAGCGAGTGAGAAGAAGTTGTTCGGAGAAGAAGAATTTGTTGAATTTCTAGAGTGCGCACTCTATAACTGCCTCCTTGACGACCATAGCAACGCATGTTATTTGCTGAATTTCTTGAAAAGCCAAAATTATTTTAAGGAGGTACTATATGAAAATGGTAAAAGATATGAAAAAGCTGAAATAGACCATAATAGCTGAAAGATATCACTACATTTTAAAAGTTGAATGGCGTTTCTAGCTGAAAGTAGGCTGAAGCAGTATGCTGTCAAAAAGCAGCTGAAATGAGCGGAATTTTAGTGAATTACATTCATTTCCTATGGGAGAAAAACAAAGCTGAAAATGTGCAGAAAAAGCTGAATATTTTAAAAAGTTGAAAAGATATAAGTACAAAAAGATATAGCCATCGATTCCAGAAGAAGCTGAATAGTTTAAAAGTTGAATGGTTGAAATCGGAGAAAAACTGTAGGAGGAGAAGCGAATCAAACTTTAAACAGTAAAAAGGCGGAAGAGGATCTCAATAACTGTGAATGCCTACTGCATTCACAGTAATAACTGTGAATGCCTACTGCATTCACAGTAATTAAAGGCGTTTTGTTTAGCTTTAGGAGTAACCAATTTTAGTGACCCCATTGCTACAGCACCCCCTAGCTCACGGAGGTATGATCGCATTGATAAAATTGGCTGTTCATAAAGTTTCCAGATTCTTACTGAGAAAATATTCTATAATATTTGAGTTTCCTCAAATATAGCTTTGTGTAACTCGGGATTTGCGTTGTGAATGGGTTGAAACACATACCAAATGTTCTGAATTAGTGAAGCTAATTTAAGCTCATTCTATGTTCTTTAAGTTGAACTTTGGTTCTTTAACTCAATCAAAATGTTATTTCATCAAATAATGTTTTGTTTAACTCTGGATTTGCATTGTGAATAGATTGAAAACATGCCAAATGATGTTCTAAATTCGTTAAGCTAATTTAACTCCAGTCCATGTTTTCCTTGTGTCAGATCTGCAGTGAATCAGGATCCACTGAATTATTCTGATGATGATCAACCACTTTTTTTGTCTTGTTTGTTTTTGCATGTAAATAGTTCCTTAGTTTAGCTTTCTTTTTATCTTCATTTTGCTTAGTAGTTTAGTTAAAGTTCACTAGCCTAGTAGAGAGGATTTATTTATTGAAATATAGTGTTAATTCAGGTAAACAGCATTACATGAAAAGAAGTTGTCACTCTTTTATTCTACGTGTGTGCAGGTTTTGCTGTTAAAAGATCGCTAGCGCTCAAATTCATCCCTTTCAACTATTGTCCTGATGTCAGCTCTAGAGCTGATCATCACCAGAAAATACTTAACAGAGTTATTTATTAAACATTAAATGACTTTGAACAGTGTATAATTGCACAACAATGTCCTGACAGAAAAAATAATTTGGAATAAATGCCATTTGGGTTTTGCATTCTGGGACTTAATAATGCTAGGTAATGTCTTGTTAAATTCTGTATAAGTTTCTTCAGTTGGTTGCTTCCCGTTTTGCTGGAAGGTTAAGAAAATATTAATTCAGCACTGTCATTTTGCGTTTGCTTATCTGATGGCTTTCCAAGTGGCTAAATGATCCTTACTAAGGACTACATTGTGTGGTATCTGAGGCTGCATATTTGCTACTCTAACAAAAACTTCATATTTGAAGTTTCAGTAATTTTTTTGGTAGCATTCAAAAAATGTTAACCTGCAAAGTGAAACAGCCAGTTTGAAGCTGACTGTATTTCATTACTAATTTAAAGTTTGATTAATTGAATAGAGCTTTTTTGGGATTATTTAATTTAAGCATTTACTTAAACAAAAATCTCCTCCAAAACAAGACCCACACTGATTGGAGATCTATTAATAATCTTTACCTCCTATTTAGAAAATGCTGGAAAAAGTTAATGTTAGCAGTTACAGAGCATTGGCCTGTTTGAAGAGTTAAAATCAGTTTCAGAGTTTATCTGTTGAACCAACTCCCAGTTCTGGTCCGTGAAACAGACACCCTGTCTGCTATAAAGACTAGGCTGAGTTAGAGTGGCTCATGTTACTCTGAGCTACCTCTATAGTTATGCTGCTATAGGCTTAGGCTACTGGAGGACATCAGGGCCTATTTTTCTTACTCTGCTGATTTCTTCTACTGTTTTCCAATTTGCATTATGTGTTGTTCTTTCAACTTCTAACTTCTATTTCTCTGTCATTTTTTTCTTCATAGTAGGTACACCTGGTCTGACGTTCTGTTAACTGTGACATCATCCAGGGAAGACAGATCACCCGCTATTACCATCTAATGAGCACATATTACTGGATCAATGTGAGCTTCTGTGCTTTTTTTTCTGTCTTGTTGTGTCTCTGCTCTGTCTTCTGTAACCCCCAGTCGGTCGAGGCAGATGACCGTTCATACTGAGCCCGGTTCTGCTGGAGGTTTTTCCTTCCTGTTAATTGGGAGTTTTTCTTTCCACTGTCGCTTCATGCTTGCTCAGTATGAGGGATTGCAGCGAAGCAATGTGACAATGTGCAAAAGAAAAATAAATTAATAAATGTCAAGACAGAGGGGTGGTTTCTGAATCACTGAGGGAGGCGTTGTAGAGATTGATCACCACAGGCATCAATCTGGCGCTCTGTGGTGCATCTGGGTAAGAGGAGTCTTCTGCTAAAGGAAAAAGCAACATCGGCTACAACAAAAAAACAACTACCTTTCGAATGCGCTGTGATTCCTTTCAATTATCTACTGTAAAGAGCAACTCAGTGAGGCTATGGAGACAATTTAAAACAATTTAACCAAAGTATAATACAGATAGAGTTATAACTTCGAATTCGAGAGTTTCTGAGTGATAAATTCTCCGTTTTTTTGCACCATACTGTCGCTAAGCAAAGCAAGTTATCCGAAATAATCTGACTCGTTTCCATGGTGACCACTGACTCGCAAACCTGAATGCAATGTTTTTCTCTTCACAGGGTTAACAAACTTGGAGTTGTCAGTAAACCCACTCTCTGGCACAGCGGTACACCTGTACCATATATAACTAAAGAAAATTTTTTTACTTACTTAAACGGGCAATATTTGCTTGTGAGTCCACAAGCAAAGCTCCTTCTTCTGTTTTTTTTGCCGGGTCAGTTTCTTCTTCTACCGTCATGTATAACGACCACCTGTTGCATCACTTCCGTTGTAGTTTTATATTTCTGTTGCAGCTGTTTCCCTTGTGGCTTTTGTAATTGCCCATCCTCACGACATTCTACAGAAGCACCATAGACAGCATTCTGACCAGCTGTCTCTCTGTGTGGTGTGGAGGCTGCAGTGCCTCCGACTGGAAGAACGTGAGGACAGCAGAAGGGATCATCGGGTCTCCTCTTCTCTCCATAAAAGACATTTCGTCCCAGCGTTGTGTCCCGAGCCCGTAACATCATCAGGGACCCCTCACACCCCCACCATGGACTCTTCTCCCTACTGCCCTCTGGGAAGAGGTTCCGCAGCATCCGCTGCAAGTCCACCAGGTTCTGCAAAAGCTTTTTCCCTGCTGCCATCAGACTGTTGAACTGCTGTTAAACGGCTGAACTACAACCCATAAACTCTGCACAACATTTGCATATTTGCACACTTTGCATCATTGCATCTCCATTTAGCATTATAAATGCTACCGAACTCTTAGTCCTTAAAAGCATTCTTGCACAAATGCCCTTGCACAACCCAATTCTGCACATTCAATGGTTTGTATACTGTGACCTTCTCCTGCATTGTTTACATTTCAATTGTTTTTATATTGTATTTTAAATCTATGTTTACTTTTAAATCTCTGCTGCACCTAAAACTGTAATCTAACTTTTACTGCAATTTACAAAGCTGTATGAAACGGAATTTCGTTCTGTACGCACTCTGTGCATACAAAATGACAAATAAAGTTGTCTAACTCTAAGTCTAAGACAGGCCTTCAGAGATAAGCAGGAGCAGGCCAGTATTAACATTCCTAATAGTTCCTAATAGTTTAAAAGGTTAACTAAAAAGAGATTGTGATATTTTTTTCTTTTCTTTTTTTGGTTACTGAAAGGGATAAACAAATGTAGGTCAAGTCAGTGGCGTTTACCCATATAGGTGCAAAATATTACTGTAAATGTTTTGTTTGTGTGCAAAGGTGAAATAAAAGAATAGGTAAAAATTAATAAATCAAAATTGGGAAACAAACCACACAATCGTTTTTATGCGTCAAAGATTTATTTTTACAAGGTCTTAAATGTTTTAAATAATTTTTTTTATACCCAGTCTGCTCTAATTAAAAAGAAGAAAACTACCAGCTGTTTATTTGTGGCTTTATTCACTGGGTACCATTAAAGAGAAATTACATTAAGCAAAGGAGCAGAAAGAGCTTTGAGGATAGCCACAAGGCTGTAAAAAGGCAGGTTAACAGAAACAGGTCACAACGATCCTCCACTGGATTCTATTTTAAGCATCTTTTTGAACCTCAGACTGATCAGACTTTCTTGGCGCAGACAGAAGGACGAAGGTTAGAACAGGTCCCATCATCCCAGCACTTTTCACCTTTGATCAAGAGAACAAATCAGTCAACATCACAGAAAAAAAACCCTAGTTCTACACACTATCATAATTATGGGAAAGGTTGACATTTTGATCTTTTTATGTCCCCCCAAAAATCAATATAAGCCTATGAATTTAATCTAGTAAATGTATTTGTATAGTATCTAAAAAGTTTACTTAAAGACTAAACCAATAAAAAAAACACAGTCATGTGAGATGTTCCTTTACCAGAAAAGTTCATCTGCAAACAGTGCGGATTGTTTCCCCAATTATCAGGCTGTCCGTGACACCAGTTTGTATAGCGGAGATGGCTTCCATCGCTCCAAAACCAAATGCCCGTCTGAAAGAAAGAATTCAATAGATGACATGTTTCATCCAATGTTTCACAAAATACTTAATAAATAGACTTTACTGGTTAAAATACCTCCTGTGCGTTAGTGCCTCCAATCCATGTTTCATCGGACTTGTAAGTTGCCATTTCTATCACAGACTGAACCTGATGGTACTCGTTCGTGTCATGAACTGATGCCAGGTTTGCTCCCATGGACAGACAGTTTCTCTACAGACAAACACACCATGATGTGGAGGATTAGTAGGTGGGTGTTGTTAATAAAGAACTGAAAAAAGGGAGAGTGAAAGAAAATAAAAACACAGTGTTGATAGAAATCACCTCAGCTCTAGCCCAAGTCATGGGTTTGGCAACATAGTGAAAGCAGCGATTGTTGATTGGAGACCAGCCGGGAGGACAAGTAGATCTCTGGACCAAGTCAACTTCTTCTGATGATAAAAAGAAGGAGAGTCTCGGTTAAACACAATTTATGTTCCATTAGTCTTGTATTGACTTTATTTTGTGACAGGCTATGACATCCTGTCACAAAATAAAATTGAATGTATTAAAAGAGATAACATTGTATGGTGTCACTGCATGAGCAGAATGTTTAAAGTTAAATTCCTAGTTAGTCACAATCAATAATTAGACAACTTTATTTGATTTGTTTAAAATGGCCTCTTAATTAAAGCAAAGAGCCGCTGATGGTGGACTGCTGAATTGCTAACTAGAAACTTATATTAGGGGTAAAAGGTTTGCTCACATAATCACAAAAATACCCAGAGACTCAGAGTAGTTAGCATGTTGTTTAAAAGCATCAGAGAATACATTTTAATATAATTCTACTGCATAATCTGAAGAAAAAGTATTTTTTATTTTTGATACTACAAGGAAATATAAATATTTTATTTATTATGGATTAGTTAGGGTTCCTAATCCTCACGCTGAGGAAATAAAACAGTGACACAAAAGACCCACTGACCTGGATCAGGGGAACCGTCATCTGGAATAGCTGTGGACATTATAAACAGGTGTTAGTGAGATTCTTTGTATGTTAGTCTTGCTACATAAGTTGAATACTTTAGAAATGCTCACGGTCAGCTCTGGTCTGAGCCATCACAGAGAAAACCAGGACACACACAGCCAGCAGCTTCATGATGAGGTGATGAGATGATGCAGATTTGAAAACTGAAATCAAGTCAAAATAAAGCAAACATGTTAAGAACATTCAGTCTCATAATGTTGAAAAAGATCAGCAGAAATGTTATCAGCCAACCTGATGCAGAAGGATCTGTTTCCTGAATCAGCCAGCACCAGCTTGCCTTCACCATGGAATCACAGGTTACTTATAAAGATTCTTAACATGCCATCATCCACAAAATGAGGAAATGACACAAAGTGATTCCGCAGAGTTATAGTCCTTGATCAGATCTGGTTCTGAACTTGTTTCATAATTCAGCAAAGACCAAAATCCATACCTTAGATTTTGTGTCTGTCATGACTGTGAAGGTTGTTGCAAGAAGGGTTTTAGCAATGCTGTTACAAGAAGAGGAACTAAATGAGTCGGAAAGAAGAGTTTTCTTCACCAGTAAAAGGTCAGCTGGCAATGAAGACGATTGTTTCAGAGCTGTGGATGGGAACAGATGTTCAGGAACTGTAAACACCATAAGGGAGAAACAAGAATGTTGCAGATCATTTCTTTTACCCTTTTTAAACTGTTTAAATCCTTAAGGAAGGAAAAAAACAACAACTTTATTTTGATATAGATACACGTAATGGTATCACTCTAGATACTATTACGTGTGCATCAGTTTTTTCCCCTTTGTTTGTAGCTCCTTTTGTGTTTTTCTCCAAAACCTTCCATGTTCCTTCTGTGTTTAGGCATTGTCATGGCTTTGTTCTTTCCTTAACTTCGTCCCAGGCCTTTCTGCATCCTTCCAATTAGTCTAACAGTTACCAAATCACTTTTTAGATGTTTGAGTACTTTTGACAAGTAGAAAAAAAGGATGTGTTGCACTGAGGACTGCAGAGACACACCCATAGCCCGTTCCTTGGCTCTTGCTTGGGCTCCTGCATATTGAGCCAAATCTTGTGGGTGAGCTATCAGTGGCTGAACCACAGTCCTTGTTCCTCTTCTGCTCTGGTGGGTCTAGCCACTGTCCCCCCCTTCAACTCATTAAACCTGGAAATCTTCTGTGTCCTGTGATTTTCACTCACTGTTGTAATGGGACAGCCTGGTAAAGTTTCTATTCAATCATTATCCAGACACAGGTTTAGTTGTAGTGACCATTCTAAACATTGCTGCTTGTTCCTTAATAATAAAAAGATTTCTTTCCCAAACATAGGTTTGCATGTGGATTTCCAAAAAGGACAATTCCATTTAGGTGCCTTCTTGACTGTTTTTAATGAATTGTGTTATCTCTTCACATGAGAAACTGGCATTTATCATTGGAATTTTCCCCATCTTTACTTTGAGCCTGAATATCCCGACTACGTTTTGGTCTGCTGCTGCCAAGAACCATCGTTTTCCCTTTCCTCCTGTTCTCCCTTGGATAGCCAAAGTGGACCAAACTCAGAAGAGGCACCGACAGGTTCAGCAGAGAGCATTAGCAGGGAGAGTTACATGGTTTATTGGGAAATGTCTGTGTAATGTGTTTACCTGGTGTTTAAAAACAAAGCGCTAACGGATGTAGCTCATTGCTAGCATTCGGTATCATGTCATTGCCAATGTGATCCAAGTGTGTTTTTATGGTTATAACAAACGTTATCTCCTAAGGGGTTTTATACATTGACGGGATATTAATGTTTATGTTATCCGGCCCACTCACTATGACTAAAACTAATGTCGAAGCTTTAAAGTTAGTGCAGAAAATCTGCTTTCCAAACGGTTATTAGCTTCTGGTAACTTCCAGTGCCGGACAGTCAAGAGGAGCTTGTTCTAAAGCATAAGGCTTGTTTGTTTCGCTCCGCTGTCGTTCGATACTGCTATGAGAGTTATTCCCGCATTAAAATTTAAAATGAATTAAAGGCAATTTGTTTAACTTTAGGAGTAACCGATTTTAGTGACCCCATCGCTACAGCACCCCCTAGCTCCCGGAGGTATGATCGCATTGATAAAATTGGCTGTTCATAAAGTTTCCAGATTCAGAGAAAATATTCTATAATATTTGAGTTTCCTCAAATATTGCTTTGTGTAACTCTGAATTTGCGTTGTGAATGGGTTGAAACACATACCAAATGTTCTGAATTAGTGAAGCTAATTAATAAGCTCATTCTATGTTCTTTAAGTTGGTTCTTTAACTAAAACAAAATGTTTTTTCATCAAATAACGTTTTGTTTAACTCAGGATTTGCATTGTGAATGAATTGAAAACATGCCAAATGTTGTTCTGAATTAGTTAAGCTAATTTAACTCCAGTCCATGTTTTCCTTGTTTCAGATCTGCAGTGAACCAGGATTCACTGAATTATTCTGATGATGATCAACCACCTTTTGTCTTGTTTGTTTTTGCATGTAAATAGTTCCTTAGCTTAGCTTTCTTTTTATCTTCATTTTGCTTAGTAGTTTAAAGTTCACTAGCCTAGTAGAGAGGATTTATTTATTGAAATATAGTATTAATTCAGGTAAACAGCATTACACAGTGATGTTCTCTGGATGTTCATTTTATTTCTGTTATTAAATTCTTGAACTTGAAAAGAAGTGTTCACTTCTTTATTCTATGTGTGTGCAGGTTTTGTTGTTAAAAGATCGCTAGTGCTCGAATTCATCCCTTTCGACTATTGTCCTGATGTCAGCTCTAGAGCTGATAATCACCAGACAATAGTTAACAGACAGAGAGTTATTTATTAAACATTAAATGACTTTAAACAGTGTATAACAGTGCACAACAGTGCACAACAGTGTCCTGACATATACAGAATCATTTGGAATAAATGCCATGTGGGTTTTGCATTCTGGGACTTAATAATACTAGGTAATATGTTTTGTTAATTCTGTATAAGTTTCTTCAGTTGGTTGCTTCCCGTTTTGCTGGAAGGTTAAGAAATTATTAATTCAGCACTGTCATTTTGTGTTTGTTTATCTGATGGCTTTCCAAGTGGCTAAATCATCCTTACTAAGGACTACATTGTGTGGTATCTGAGGCTGCATATTTGCTCCTCTAACAAAAACTTCATATTTGAAGTTTCAATAATTTTTTGGTAGCATTCAAAACATGTTAACCTGCAAAGTGAAACAGCCAGTTTGAAGCTGACTGTATTTCATTACTATTTTAAAGTTTGATTAATTGAATAGAGCTCTTTTGGTATTATTTCATTTAAGCATTTACTTAAACAAAAATCTCCTCCAAAACAAGACCCACACAGTTACAGAGCATTGGCCTGTTTGAAGAGTTAAAGTCAGTTTCAGAGTTTATCTGTTGAACCAGCTCCCAGTTATGGTCCATGAAACAGACACCCTGCCTACTTTAAAGACTAGGCTTAGTTAGAGTGGCTCATGTTACTCTGAGCTACCCCTATAGTTATGCTGCTATAGGCTTAGGCTACTGGAGGACATCATGGTCTATTTTTCTTACTCTGCTGATTTCTTCTACTGTTTTCCAATTTGCATTATGTGTTGTTCTTTCAACTTCTAAGTTCTTTTTCTCTGTCATTTTTTTCTTGGGTACACCTGGTCTGGCGTTCTGTTAGCTGTGACATCTTTCAGAGAAGACAGATCATCCGCTATTACCATCTAATGTAGAACAGATTACTAGATCAATGTGTGCTTCTGAGCTTTTGGTCTGTCTTGTTGGGTCTCTGCTCTGTCTTCTGTAACCCCCAGTCGGTCGAGGCAGATGACCATTCATCCTAAACCTGGTTCTGGTGAAGGTTTTTCCTTCCCGCTAATGGGTGGTTTTTCTTTCCACTGTTGCTTCATACTTGCTCAGTATGAGGGATTGCTGCAAAGCAATGTGACAATGTGCAAAAGAAAAATAAATAAATGAATTAATAAATAAATGTCAATACAGAGGGGTGGTGTCTGAATCACAGAGGGAGGTGTTGTAGAGATTGATTACCACAGGCAGCAATCTGGCGCTCTGTGGTGCATCTGGGTAAGAGGAGTCTTCTGCTAAAGGAAAAAGCAACATCAGCAATAACAAAAAAACAACTACCTTTCGATTGCGCTGTGATTCCTTTCAATTATGTACTGTAAAGAGCAACTCAGTGAGGCTATGGAGACGATTTAAACAATTTAACCAAAGTATAACACAGTTAGTTATAACTTGCAATTCGGGAGTTTATGAGTGATAAATTCTCCGTTTTATGCACCATACTGTCGCTAAGCAAAGCAAGTTATCCGAAATTGTCTGACTCGTTTCCATGGTGACCACTGACTCGCAAACCTAAAATGCAATGTTTTTCTCTTCACAGGGTTAACAAACTTGAAGTTGTCAGTAAACCCACTCTCTGGCATAGCGGTACACCTGTACCATATATGACTAAAGAAAAATGTTTTACTTACTTAAACGGGCAATATTTGCTTGTGAGTCCACAAGCAAAGCTCCTTCTTTGGTTTTTTTCGCCAGGTCAACTTCTTCTTCTACAGTCATGTATACCGACCACCTGTTGCGTCACTTCCATTGTAGTTTTATATTTCCGTTGTGGCTCTTGTAATTGTGTTGCGGCTTTTGTATTAGCGGTGACAGCTCTGGGCCACCGTGTTGGATGATGGTAATTTAGAGAGGTAGAGGCGAGCTGGGTCATCTCCAGGCTTTAGGAGGGGTTAAAGGTCAGGAGCTGAGGTGGAGCTGTTATACATTACATGAGGCTTTTTGTTTTTTCATCACAGAGGCTCCTCTTGTTTGTGTACATCTGTTCCTATAAAGACACAGAGTTTGTCCTACTAGATGTGCATTTGGGGAAGAATGTACCTTTAACGCCATTGGCCTTCAATAAAGACCGGTCTCTATATTGTATCTTGCTTCTTTATATTAATTTTTCCATGACAGTTATCAAATAATGAAGAGAACTTCCAGGGTCAAATGGGGACTATACATCTAAATACAAGTGTCAACTGCATGTAAAGTGATAGTGAAAAAAAACCTTTATAGCATTTATATGTTACGGTACAAATGAAGACGACAATCTTTAAAATAAAAAGGCAACAGTGACAGCAGCAGGGACATTCTCAGATATGAAAATAATCCAAGCAGAGTAGATCCATACCCTGAAGGAAGTGATTAAAGCATTATACAGGGTTCCACGTATTCTTAAACGGAAGGTTAGATGTCCAAGAGTTAACATCAAAGTATTTATTAGCCAAAAAGTGTACCAGATATAATATGTAGAGGGAACATTGGCTAAGACCTAAAAAAAAAAAAAAAAAAAAAAAGATTTCAAAATTGCAGGATACAGCGCAGAAAGACAGGAAGTGATGGTAGTGGAAGAGGACGTGCTGCTTTCATTAAACATCGACTGGCCTACAGGTGAATACTAGCTGGTCAGAGTCACAACAGGATTTATAGCTTGGCTGGATGAATATTTGCAGATCTGAGTGACAGCAGGATTAGTTGCACAGATGAGGCAGGATATTTCCCCAGTTGGTGGAGACAGACACAGAGGGCTGGCAGAGAATGTCCAGGAGGGTGAGCACAGAAGCAGCTGGTAGTAACAATGGGAGGCTGAGGTAACTGGAGCACAGGAGAGACAGGTAAACCGACAGAGATGAAGCTTGGAACAGAGAGGAGTCTAATAAGTCCGGTAAACAGGCAGAGGCAACATTACAGACTGAGATTAGACAGAAAGGATCCAGCAACAAGCTAAACTTAACTTGAGATGCAGTGATGGCAGGGTTCCAACAGCAAGTAGGGGAAACTCAGGTAGACAGGCGAGGAGTTGTGGTGTACTGAAGACGGACCGGCAGAGAAGTGAAGGCAGAGGGAGGCTTATGGAGGGAGGCTGGCAGGTGAAGTAAGTCTGGCTAATTAGTGGCTGACAGGTGTGACTAATTGCAGCGGGAGTGAAGGGAAGGCAAGGCAAGGCAAGGCAAATTTATTTATATAGCACAATTCAGTACAGAGACAATGGAAAGTGCTTTACATGATTAAAATATAGGAATAAAAGCAAGTAGGGATAGAATGAAGAAACAAATAAATGTGTTTTTAGTCTCGATTAAAGGAACTCGAGCTTTCCGCACTTTTACAGTTTTCTGGAAGTTTGTTCCAGATAAGTGGAGCATAGGAACTGAATGCTGCTTCTCTGTGTTTAGTTCTGGTTCTAGGTACGCAGAGTAGGCTGGAGCCAGAAGACCTGAGTGGTCTGGATGGTTGATACACTGATAACAAGTCTGCGATGTAATTAGGTGCTAAGCCATTCAGGGATTTATAGACTAACAGAAGTATTTTAAAGTATATTCTCTGAGATAAAGGGACCCAGTGGAAGGACTTTAGAACTGGGGTGATGTGCTCTACTTTCTTAGTCTTAGTGAGGACGCGGGCAGCAGCGTTCTGGATCAGCTGCAGCTGTCTGATCCACTTTTTAGGCAGACCTGTGAAAACACCGTTACAGTAATCAATTCTATTCAATTCAATTCAATTCAATTCAATTCAATTCAATTTATTTATATAGCGCCAAATCATGAAACATGTCATCTCAAGGCACTTTACAAAATCAAGTTCAATCATATTATACAGATTGGGTCAGATTATACAGATTGGTCAAAAATGTCCTATATAAGGAAACCAGTTGATTGCATCAAAGTCCCGACAAGCAGCATTCACTCCTGGAGAAGCGTAGAGCTACAGGGAGAGTCGTCTGCATTGTCCATGGCTTTGCTGCAATCCCTCATACTGAGCAAGCATGAAGCGACAGTGGGAAGAAAAACTCCCCATTAACGGGAAGGAAAACCTCCGGCAGAACCGGGCTCAGTATGAACGGTCATCTGCCTCAACCGACTGGGGTTACAGAAGACAGAGCAGAGACACAACAAGAGAGACAAACAAGCACAGAAGCACACATTGATCCAGTAATCTGTTCTACATTAGATGGTAGTAATTCAACAACATCCAACATTCAAAAAAAAATAAAAAAATAAAAAAAATAAAATAAAATAAAAACTCGATATGCTTACATGTTTATTTCATGTTAACACGCGGTTCTTTGTTGTTGCTTTCGCGCGTGCATATAGTGAATGGCAGGGCAAAAACACATGGAGTTCTCGCCGTAAAGCAAGACCGACTCTCGCGGTCAGAGACCAAACACTGTATTTACTGTACGGTATTTCCCCCACAGACCACGAAAAATATTTTCATGACTCTTGGGCGTTTACATTGACCAAACACTTGATTAACCATTATTCTTTTCTTGTTTTAATATAACAATCAATATTATTCATAACTAATTTTCATTGACGATGTCAGATCGACAGATTCAACATATTTAAAAAATAAATGACTATTTTGATATATTTTGTTAGTAAATCTTTCTAAAAGCCCAACAAATGTTATGAAAAGCTTCCGAAATTTTTTACAATCTGCCCATAAGCTATTTTTTTTCCCAGCTCAATGTGTTCAAAAGCCTTATTGGTTGGAAACCTGCCTAATATGGCAACACCGACTACACTATTGCTATTTGTTTGTTACAGTAGTCACAGAGCCACTGTTTAGTCTGAAATATATATATATATATATATATATATATATATATATATATATATATATATATATATATATATATATATATAAGTGCACCCTCCTACCTGGTAGTGTGTAGCCTGCTACTGTAAAAAAAGTTTGACTGCCCTGAATATTATTAAGATCTTACTGAGGTCGGTTTTGAAATTATCTTTTGAAAACCTGAGCCATTAAAAACGACTGAAACAATGCCCTGAAATGAGCCACCTCCTTGTGCACACCCGACCAGCCTATGTCTCTTCCTTTGTCACGTGAACTCGCGCGGTCGCCCGCATCTTCTATGGAGAAGATGAGGAGCAGCTTAAGACAGAACTAAAGGTCTTCCACTCCAGCTTTACTTCAAAGAACCTACAAGAAATATGTTCAATACTGAGGGAAAACAATGGCCAGCTGATCTTTCCTGCCTTTGTCAAAATGATCCAAATATATGCAACATTACCAGTGACAACAGCTTCAGTTGAAAGATCATTTTCCAAGCTGAAAATCATCAAAACTAAACTAAGAAGCCTGTGTGGAGAAGAAAGGCTTTCTGACCTTCTTCTGCTTGCCATTGAAAAAGACATTGAGGTAAACCACAGCGAGGTCATCAACATCTTTAAAGACATGGCACCAAGGAGGATGCTGCTTTAAAGTAGTACGCTTTAGTCTGTTCTGTTGGTGGTGTGACTGTTTTCCATTGAAAACTCACATTTAGAGAATGTTACAAATAAAAGTCAAATTTCATTCAACATGCGTGTGTATTTTATTATTATTTTTTTTATAATTAAGTGTTCCACGTGCGCTAAAAAGTGCCCCCCCCCTCCCTGAGCACCTGCCCCCCAAAATGTCTGTGCACGCCACTGTTTACGACAGCCTCACCACTTACAGCTTCTTGGCTTTTATTCTCTTTTAAGTTTCTATCTTATTTTACATTTTTCTGACATGGACATACACATAAATCCCATTCAATCATTTCTCGGTTTCAACATAAATTCCATTCAAATCTAGTTGTACTGTTCAGCCTCTGATAGTTTGAGAAGAGAGTATCTTAAATCACAGCACCACTTAATTTAGCCTACACATCTAACATTTTGCCAATGGAGAAAAAATCTCCTTACTTTTTTCGGTCGACCCGTGGTGCTGCAGAAAAGTCCTCTTTCGTGTCCAATTTTGAAACAGTTCCTCTGCTCACTGCCAAAATCCGAAGGTCACGGCACCATGTTGAAGATTGGGTTTCCCGGCCTGCTGTTACATGTCTATTGAAAACCCATCTTATCCCGGTTCCAGATTTGGCCACAAGTGAGAAAACATTAATCAAGAGGTAACACAGTTTAATATGAATATTTAATTCATAGAAATTAAATATGGAGACAGAGTTTACATTACCAATCAAGATGATTTCACCGCGCGGTCGAAGTCTGTCTGAAGTAAGTTTTACCAAGACATTCCTTTTTGCTACAGTGTCTAGCAGTTTATGAGGAAATACTGAAAGCCTCACCTGCACACTACTACCCATATACTTGAACACAGCCCTGCTCTTGAGCAAGGCATCCACACTCCAAGGCGGAGGCTTGTCTCAGGAGTTTCTCTTTAAATATGTAAAAACAAGCAGGTTTATAATTTAATTAATGTTCTGATGGAGGAAGACGTGCCGCAGGGGCGGCTGGCCCATAGGGGGCGCTCGGGCGCTGCCCTCCCTAGATGTGGAGGAAAAGTCAAAATATATATAGATTTTAAAAGTATTATTAATGTCAGTGTTTACTTAATAATACATGGCTACATGGAATAAGAATTATTAAAGCACTTCTACTAACTGACTCTATCAATTGACTCTCATTTAACAGTGCATTTCCACCAACAGAACGTATCATTTCTCTTCTTCTACACTTGTGGGGCTGTGACTCAAGGAGCCCTACAAGTGTAGCAAAATAACCAATCGTATGCTGTTGATAGGGAAGATTTATAAATATTTGGCCAATCAGCATCGCCAAAATGAATGGGTTTGGGGCTCCTGGAGTCGTAGCCCTAGCTGCACAGTGATAGGAGCATTTCACGCGTGACGTCACGAGGCACATCCGTGCTACATCCGGGTCACGTTGGTCGGCAAAAACAGTACTGTTTTCGCTTACCTATGTGACAAAACGGGTGAACTTTATTTTTGGAATCTAAACAATGCCTACGACTTGTGCTCCCGGTTGCACACAGAGCTGGAACGTACATTCCAAATCGTCAGATGTACGTTTCTTTCGTTTACCGAAGGATGAAGAAATAAATGGATAATTTCAATAAAAAGGATGCAGGCAGACAATCCCAATCGACTGTGGGAGCCATCATACCACGACAGAATTTGCAGTCTACACTTCATCTCCGGTAAATACAACTTAATTTTGCACTGGTCATTGGTCTACTTAAATCATTATATAAATAAAAAATTAGGATATATATTTAAGTCAAGACGTAAACGTTCGTTTCGTAATAATATACGTACATGTACAATGTATGCAAACCCTCTGGCACGAGTCTGCGAAAAGGATGAATAAGACAAAACCACCAAAATAATCCTTTGTGAACAATGTTTTTTTTATTAATTAAATGCTTATTGTGGAATCGTAGTAATTTTCCGACTTTTAATTTAAGTGCATGTACTGGGTTAGGCAGGGAAATCTATTGGCCAGCCCCACCAAGATTTTTTTTCACCAGCCGCCACTGACGTGCCGCTGTGTTTGAATGATTTCTGACTCACTTCTTGTTCATTTTGAGTTTGAAGATGAAAAGTGAACTTAGAGAAACGATGAAGGAAATAACAACAAAACACAGAGGCAGCCTTCTTCGTACGTCACTAACTCGGTTAGCTGGATTTGATTGTTGACGATTTGGCATGATCTTGGATTGTTCGGTTCTTTGAAAGTCATCCTGGACTTGTTGTCATAGCAACATGTGTGCCAGCTTAAACCTGCTCGAGAGCAGGCTTATTTCTTGTAAACAGGATTAGATCGCAGCTTTATAAGCTGAGGAGATAGGGAAGTCTGTTGTATCCATGTCGTCCATCTTTACGACAGCAACCTGTTGCGGAAGGTGCGAGAATTATTTCAGAGCTTTTTGAATTAATCACGTATTGCGCAATAGAGAGGTTGCTTTAGCGCAGCGCGACAGTGTAATTATAGAGAGATTTTCCTTGGTGGCTGTTATAGACAAACACATCATTTAACAGTGGATTTTAAAAAGAGGAAACATTGGTGTTAGAGCCATAAATAGAAGTTATTTAAGTTATTTGTATGATGGTGTGCTTTCTATTTTTATCATATTAAGTAAGAAGAGTTGTTCAGAACATTTTATTGTGAAGTTTAGTTTTACTTTGAAAGGCTTGCTTCCTGTCGAGTCGTATATTGTATTAGAAAAAACTATGGATGGATTATCTAGACATGGAGCAATACAGTTTTACCGTGTAAACTGTGTATGACTTGGAAAAGGAAGAACTTCATTTTTTTATAGATAAAGAATTTTTTTTGTTAAAATTCCCAGTTTGCACGCGTCCTTTACTTCCAGTGTCTAAGGAATGACACCGAAATTTGGATCTCTTGACATAACAAGTGCCTTTTTGAAATAAAGTATAATAATTAAAGGCTACCATTTTGAAGAATATTCTTGTATTTCACTTGTACTTGTCCCCATGTTCTAATGGGTCTTGTGGAGGCTGATATAAAAGAACAAAGTAAATATGAAATTATTAAAATGCAAAAATTCATACTGTAGGAAGTTATAGAAACATCTACTATGTACAGTATTTACACCAGGGGTGTCAAACTCATTTTGGTTTAGGGGCCGCATTCATCTTAATCTGATGTCAAGAGGGCCACACGAGTAAACTCCTCGCAACATTAAATATAACTAATAAATGTGGACTTGTTGTTGATTTTTATATTAAATTAATTTCACTTTTAAACAATATATTATAAATAACCTCAGCGTTTTTAAGAAAAGTATGTGCAATTTCAACAATACTTTTACTCAGTTAAACATTTACTTAAGTGCATCATGCATAAGAACTGATCACAGTGATTGTACAATGTTGAAAAACATTTATTCACATTTTTTGGAACTTAAAAACATTGTTCTAGATGACAAAATACATCAAACAGATAAAAATTAAGAAATTATTTAAAATCAATATTCCACATCTGAAGCTCAGTGCTACCATCTGCTGATTAAAACACAGCGCCCCCCGTGGACAATATAGGAACTGCAGATTTTCAATTAAATGAAGTACATTTTTTTCCCAATAATTGCTTTATCATTCTCTTCCTTTTATCTCCTCTTTCTTTCACCTTTTCTTTTTTTCTTCTTGTTCTTCCTTTCCTTTCCTACTTTACCATTGTAGTGTCCATATCATTTGAGATATTCCCCGCATGAATCATAATAAAACTATTCACATTCATAAATCAAATGGATCACTATGGCAAAAGCAGTACTGCTCCACTTGTGAAAGTCAAATCTGATGAGCTCTTTTTTGGCATTAAGACAACAATTCTTATTGCCACATTGCCAGACAGGACACTGAAAAATTATTATTATTTTTTTATTTTTATTTTTAAATAATGATAATGCATTTAGCCAGGGGGCCGTATGTTTGACACCCCTGATTTACACATTCATTTGTCTGCTACTTTTTGCCAGCCCTCTCTCCTGGCTTTAACAGATTTTGAGGTGTTCCCTGTTGTTTTAATGAATGACTCAAATTTGGCATAACCTTCCATTAAAAGCTCGTGTTCTGCTTGGGAGACAAACTATGGGCGTTCTTTGGCCATGCTGAACAACCAATAGCAGCGTTGCTGATCATTGTTTCTACTATCGATACATTTCCCCTTTTAAAGCGACGCATGAACGCGCAGTTTTCTCAGATAACGCAATCCAGCGATACAATATAATATAATATATATATATTAGGGCTGGGCAAGTTAACTCGTTAAATTCGTGTTAACTCATTAGACTATTAACGGCGATATTTTCTTTAATGCGCATTAATGCATGTTGCTCACATGCTTTTATTTTATGAAGGTCTGTTGCTGCGGTGTAGGGGTTTGAATCAGAACAGTAGGTGGCGATAATGCGCCAATAAACTCGCTGTCACCCAAACCTCGGATTTAGAGGAAGAAAGGTGCTTGCCGGAAAAAAACAAAGCTGACATGGGGAAGGCTGTGTTTCCCGCAGGAATTTGCTTAGGCGAGGCGGTGAGTTGGCGAACGGAACAAGTTTTGTGCGGAGCGGAGCGAGGTCTGCATCGACGCCGTCGGTGAAGTCGCTTCTCGTTTCAAAGTATCCATGTATTTTTGCCTGTTTTTCTCTGCCATTCACTATATGCACGCGAGAAAGCAACAACAAAAAACCGCGTGTCAACATCAAATAAACGCAAGCAACGCAAGCATATCGAGTTAGCAAGCATTTCAGTTTAAAGTTCTTCCAGCATCGAATATGACAGAAACAAGTTAGTTGTAACCACTGCCAAGTTAAACTTTGGTATTGAACATAAAATGGTAATGCTGCTCCCTGCTGTTACCTCAGAAATTGCCTGTTTTTGGTAGATTTTTTCCCAATAAAGAGAATTCCCTGTCATTGGCAATAAGCTTTAATTTATTATTATTGCTATTTTTTGTTTTACATGTTTAAGTTTAGCTTTACACTAAATATGTGTTACTGATAAGTGCTACAAATGTTACAACACTTTTGTTCATATGGCAGCAGAACATTAAAATAAAAGTGCTCTTTACACTACTTTTGAATTCATTTTTGGAGTTTGTAAATACAATGCGATTAATCACGATTAATCGCGATTAATCAGGCAAATTATGCGATTACTTGCGATTAAATATTTTAATCGTTGCCCAGCCCTAATATATATATATATATATATATATATATATATATATATATATATATATATATATATATATATATATATATATATAATAATAAACAACAGGTGTGTTCGAAGAACCCAATTAGCTGGATCATGATTAGCCAGATGAAATCATCTTGGATGTGTCATTTGATCTCGGATGTTTTAAGCAACGTACGAAGAACGGACCCCCGGACGGGCGTCCTGGAATAACAACAGATAAAACAATCAAAATACACAATAATCTCTCAGAAAAGTCACATTTAGGTTAGCTTCAGCAGCTGAAATGTTTCTGTTTTGACCCATGGTTTTATCCTTTGGTGCTGGAGTGATGAGGTTTCTATCAGGAACCGGTTCTGTTGTCGTCATTTTATCAAAGTTTGGGTCTGAAACAGCAACAGTAGCAGATTGTTCACAAAAAATTAATGATTGAAAATGGGTTGTTTATATAAAAAGGGATAAGGGAAAAAATCACTTGTAATAAATGGACAAAGAATAAATAAAGAGTTCAAGAAAAACAGATGACTGAAATTTAGTGGCTTAAATAAACAACATGTAATGAAGCAAAAAGATAAAGTACAGCAGTTAATATTGAAATAGAAATATACATTGGTAACTGATCAACTATTGAATGAATGTCTTCTATTTATACATTTTTTGCCTTTAATGGCACACAATTTTATATTTTAGCTACTTGTTGGCATTGTATTTTTTTTTTTTAGTCATTTTCTTTATTTCTGTATGTGTTCTGAATATTGGCAGGATTGGTCCTCCATATCGCATCTCATCTGGAAACAACCTTGGACATCCTTTTTCCTTTTCCTGACCAGTATTACATGTCAGAACAGTGAACTCTTCAATTCGTCCAATTTTGTGTACCCGTCTTCAACCGCAGCTCTGGTCCTCACCTCTCCTCTCTGTGGACCAATACAATTACCTGTCATATTAATCAGGCATTTGTGTGGAGAATAATAAAAGGAAACTTTGTCTCCCTTTGTGGCAAAGTAAACACGTAGCTTGCAGGATATGTTGAGAGGGGGTTTATGGCTGTGGAGGTCATCTGGCTTGACCCCTTATAGGACAGGTTTCAGTACTAAATCAAGCTTTACTGAATGAAGTCCTTGAGAAGAAGAGCCTCTTTGTTTTAGAAGCAGATCCTCCATGTTTGCCCCCCCCCCCCCCAAAACAAATCAGGAGGGGCAGTCAGTCAGATGTGTTCAGCTGTAGTGTAAGACAGACAGAATCACTTGCATCACCATGAGGCAGGAGGCCGGGTAATATACTGAATACAGCGAAATGGTAATGTAGATTGTGTCTCCTTTTGGAATTCCAAATGAATTGAATATTTTAATTGTTTGCCTCTGATCATTGTTTCTCCTTTACTGCCAAATCTTAAACCGTTGTAAGACGGGCCTTCAGAGATAAGCAGGAGCAGGCCAGTATTAATATCCACAATACCATGGGTGATATACCTTTTCCCCAGAACTTCAGTTTCAAGCCTTTCCTCCTATTTCCACAGAGTTTAGCTGGAGAAAAAGGTTTTTGAAACTACTAGATGGTTCCTAATAGTTTAAAAGGTTAACTAAAAAGAGATTGTGATTTTTTTTCTTTTCTTTTTTTTGGTTACTGAAAGGGATAAACAAATGTAGGTCAAGTCAGTGGCGTTTACCCATATAGGTGTAAATTATTACTGTAAATGTTTTGTTTGTGTGCAAAGGTGGAATAAAACAATAGGTAAAAATTCATAAATCAAAATTGGGAAATAAACCACAGACAATATTTTTATGCTTCAAAGGTTTATTTTTGCAAGGTCTTAAATGTCTTAAATAATTTTTTTATACCCAGTCTGCTCTAATTAAAAAGAAGAAAACCACCCACTGTTATTTGTGGCTTTATTCACTGGGTACCATTAAAGAGAAATTACATTAAGCAAAGGAGCAGAAAGAGTTTTGAGGATAGCCACCAGGCTGTAAAAAGGGCAGGTTAACAGAAACAGGTCACAACGATCCTCCACTGGATTCTGTTTTAAGCATCTTTGTGAACCTCAGACTGATCAGACTTTCTTGGCGCAGACAGAAGGACGACGGACAGAACATTGCAGGTCATCCCAGCACTTTTCACCTTTGATTAAGAGAACAAATCAGTCAACATCACAGAAACAAAACCCTGAAGGGTTCTACACACTATCATAATTATGGGAAAGTTTGATATTTTGATCTTTTTATGTCCCCTCTGTAAAAAAATCATCATATAAGCACATGTATTTAATCTAGTAAATCTATATGTATGGAGTGTAAAAAGTTCACTTAAAGACTAAACCAGCTTCTCACCTATGAGTCATTTTACTATCTGGAAAAAAACAAAACGCAGTCATGTGTGATGTTTTTACCTGAATGGTTCATCTGCAAACAGTACTGCTGGTATCTCCAATTATTAGGCTCTCCGTGACACCAGTTTGTATAGTGCAGAGGGCTTCCATCGCTCCACAACCAAATGCTCGTCTGAAAGAAAGAATTCAATAGATGACATGTTTCATCCAATAATTCACAAAATACTTAATAAATAAACTTTACTGGGTAAAATACCTCCTGTGCGTTAGTGCCTCCAATCCATGTTTCATCGGACTTGTAAGTTGCCATTTTTATCACAGACTGAACCTGATGGTACTCGTTCATGTCATGAACTGATGCCAGGTTTCCTCCCATGGACACACAGTTTTTCTACAGACAAATATAGCATAATGTGGAGAATTAGTAGCTGGGTGTTGTTGATAAAGAACTGAAAAAAGGGAGAGTGAAAGAAAAGAAAAACACAGTCTTGATAGAAATCACCTCAGCTCTAGCCCAGGTCATGGGTTTGGAAACATAGTGAAAGCAGCGATTGTTGATTGGAGACCAGCCGGGAGGACAAGATGATCTCTGGACCAAGTCAACTTCTTCTGATGATAAAAAGAAGGAGAGTCTCGGTTAAACACAATTTATGTTCCATTAGACTTGCATTGACTTTATTTTGTGACAGGTTATGACATCCTGTCACAAAATATAATCTAATGTATTAAAAGAGATAACATTGTATGGTGTCGCTGCATGAGCAGTATGTTTAAAGTTAAATTCCTAGTAAGTCACAATCAATAATCAGACAACTTTATTTGATTTGTTTAAAATGGTCTCTTAATTAAAGCAAAGAGCCGCTGATGGTGGACTGCTGAACTGCTAACTAGAAACTTATAATAGGGGTAAAAGGTTTGCTCACATAATCACAGAAATACCCAGAGACTTAGTTAGCATGTTGTTTAAAAGCATCAGAGAATACATTTTAATATAATTCTACTGCATAATCTGAAGAAAAGGTATTTTTTTATTTTTGATACTACAAGAAAATATTAATATTTTATTTATTATGGATTAGTTAGGGTTCCTAATCCTCACGCTGAGGAAATAAGACAGTGACACAAAAGACCCACTGACCTGGATCAGGGGAACCGTCATCTGGAATAGCTGTGGACATTATAAACATGAGTTAGTGAGATTCTTTGTGTCTTAGTCTCGCTACATAAGTTGAATACTTCAGAAATGCTCACGGTCAGCTCTGGTCTGAGCCATCACAGAGAAAACCAGGACACACACAGCCAGCAGCTTCATGATGAGGTGATGAGATGATGCAGATCTGAAAACTGAAATCAAGTCAAAATAAAGCAAATTTGTTAAGAACATTCAGTCTCATAATGTTGAAAAAGATCAGCAGAAATGTTATCAGCCAACCTGATGCAGAAGGATCTGTTTCCTGAATCAGCCAGCAACAGTTTGCCTTCACCATGGAATCACAGGTTACTTATAGAGATTCTTAACGCGCTATCATCCACAAAATGAGGAAATGACACAAAGTGATTCTGCAGAGTTATAGTCGTTGATCAGATCTGGTTCTGAACTTGTTTCATAATTCAACATAGACCAAAATCCATACCTTAGATTTTGTGCCATTCATGGCTGTGAAGGTTGCCGCAAGAAGGGTTTTAGCAATGCTGTTACAAGAAGAGGAACTAAATGAGTCGGAAAGAAGAGTTTTCTTCACCAGTAAAAGGTCAGCTGGCAATGAAGACGATTGTTTCAGAGCTGTGGATGGGAACAGATGTTCAGAAACTGTAAATGCCAAAAGGGAGAAACATGAATGTTGCAGATTGTTTCTTTTACCCTTTTTAAACTATTTAAACCCTTAAGGAAGGAAAAAAACAACAACTTTATTTTGATATAGATCCACCTAATAGTATCACTGTAGATACTATTACGTGTGCATCAGTTTTTTTCCCCTTTGTTTGTAGCTCCTTTTGTGTTTTTCTCCAAAACCTTCCATGTTCCTTCTGTGTTTAGGCATTGTCATGGCTTTGTTCTTTCCTTAACTTCGTCCCAGGCCTTTCTGCATCCTTCCAATTAGTCTAACAGTTACCAAGTCACTTTTTAGATGTTTGAGTACTTTTGACAAGTAGAAAAAAAGGATGTGTTGCACTGAGGACTGCAGAGACACACCCATAGCCCGTTCCTTGGCTCTTGCTTGGGCTCCTGCATGTTGAGCCAAATCTTGTGGGTGAGCTATCAGTGGCTGAACCACAGTCCTTGTTCCTCTTCTGCTCTGGTGGATCTAGCCACTGTCCCCCCCTTCAACTCATTAAACCTGGAAATCTTCTGTGTCCTGTGATTTTCACTCACTGTTGTAATGGGACAGCCTGGTAAAGTTTCTATTCAATCATTATCCAGACACAGGTTTAGTTGTAGTGACCATTCTAAACATTGCTGCTTGTTCCTTAAAAATAAAAAGATTTATTTCCCAAACATAGGTTTGCATGTGGATTTCCAAAAAGGACAATTCAATTTAGGTGCCTTCTTGACTGTTTTTAATGAATTGTGTTATCTCTTCACATGAGAAACTGGCATTTATCATTGGAATTTTCCCCATCTATACTTTGAGCCTGAATATCCCGACTACGTTTTGGTCTGCTGCTGCCAAGAACCATCGTTTTCCCTTTCCTCCTGTTCTCCCTTGGATGGCCAAAATGGACCAAACTCAGAAGAGCCACCGACAGGTTCAGCAGAGAGCATTAGCAGGGAGAGTTACATGGTTTATTGGGAAATGTCTGTGTAATGTGTTTACCTGATGTTTAAAAACAAAGCGCTAACGGATGTAGCTCATTGCTAGCATTCGGTATCATGTCATTGCCAATGTGATCCAAGTGTGTTTTTATGGTTATAACAAACGTTATATCCTAACGGGTTTCATACATTGACGGGATATTAATGTTTATGTTATCCGGCCCACTCACTATGACTAAAACTAATGTCGAAGCTTTAAAGTTAGTGCAGAAAATCCGCTTTCCAAACGGCTATTAGCTTCTGGTAACTTCCAGTTCCAGACAGTCAAGAGGAGCTTGTTCTAAAGCATAAGGCTTGTTTGTTTCGCTCCGCTGTTGTTCGATACTGCTATGAGAGTTATTCCCGCATTAATATTTAAAAGTAATTAAAGGCGTTTTGTTTAGCTTTAGGAGTAACCGATTTTAGTGACCCCATCGCTACAGCACCCCCTACCTCCCGAAGGTATGATCGCATTGATAAAATCGGCTGTTCATGAAGTTTCCAGATTCTTACTGAGAAAATATTCTATAATATTTGAGTTTCCTCAAATATTGCTTTGTGTAACTCGGGATTTGCGTTGTGAATGGGTTGAAACACATACCAAATGTTCTGAATTAGTGAAGCTAATTTAAGCTCATTCTATGTTCTTTAAGTTGAACTTTGGTTCTTTAACTCAATCAAAATGTTATTTCATCAAATAACGTTTTGTGTAACTCAGGATTTGCATTGTGAATGGATTGAAAACATGCCAAATGTTGTTCTAAATTCGTTAAGCTAATTTAACTCCAGTCCATGTTTTCCTTATGTCAGATCTGCAGTGAATCGGGATCCACTGAATTATTCTGATGATGATCAACCACTTTTTGTCTTGTAACAGAGTTATTTATTAAACATTAAATGACTTTGAACAGTGTATAATTGCACAACAATGTCCTGACAGACAAAATAATTTGGAATAAATGCCATTTGGGTTTTGCATTCTGGGACTTAATAATGCTAGGTAATGTCTTGTTAAATTCTGTATAAGTTTCTTCAGTTGGTTGCTTCCCGTTTTGCTGGAAGGTTAAGAAAATATTAATTCAGCACTGTCATTTTGTGTTTGTTTATCTGATGGCTTTCCAAGCGGCTAAATCATCCTTACTAAGGACTACATTGTGTGGTATCTGAGGCTGCATATTTGCTACTCTAACAAAAACTTCATATTTGAAGTTTCAGTAATTTTTTGGTAGCATTCAAAAAATGTTAACCTGCAAATTGAAACAGCCAGTTTGAAGCTGACTGTATTTCATTACTATTTTAAAATTTGACTAATTGAATAGAGCTCTTTTGGGATTATTTAATTTAAGCATTTACTTAAACAAAAATCTCCTCCAAAACAAGACCCACACTGATTGGAGATCTATTAATAATCTTTACCTCCTATTTAGAAAATGCTGGAAAAAGTTAATGTTAGCAGTTACAGAGCATTGGCCTGTTTGAAGAGTTAAAGTCAGTTTCAGAGTTTATCTGTCGAACCAACTCCCAGTTCTGGTCCGTGAAACAGACACCCTGTCTGCTATAAAGACTAGGCTTAGTTAGAGTGGCTCATGTTACTCTGAGCTACCTCTATAGTTATGCTGCTATAGGCTTAGGCTACTGGAGGACATCAGGGCCTATTTTTTTTACTCTGCTGATTTCTTCTACTGTTTTCCAATTTGCATTATGTGTTGTTCTTTCAACTTCTAACTTCTTTTTCTCTGTCATTTTTTTTTCATAGTAGGTACACCTGGTCTGACGTTCTGTTAACTGTGACATTATCCAGGGAAGACAGATCACCCGCTATTACCATCTAATGTAGCACAGATTACTGGATCAATGTGTGCTTCTGTGCTTTTTTGTCTGTCTTGTTGTGTCTCTGCTCTGTCTTCTGTAACCCCCAGTCGGTCGAGGCAGATGAGCGTTCACACTGAGCCCGGTTCTGCTGGAGGTTTTTCCTTCCTGTTAATTGGGAGTTTTTCTTTCCACTGTCACTTCATGCTTGCTCAGTATGAGGGATTGCAGCGAAGCAATGTGACAATGTGCAAAAGAAAAAAAAAAATTAATAAATGTCAATACAGAGGGGTGGTGTCTGAATCACTGAGGGAGGCGTTGTAGAGATTGATCACCACAGGCAGCAATCTGGCGCTCTGTGGTGCATCTGGGTAAGAGGAGTCTTCTGCTAAAGGAAAAACCAACATCGGCAATAACAAAAAAACAACTACCTTTCGATTGCGCTGTGATTCCTTTCAATTACCTACTGTAAAGAGCAACTCAGTGAGGGTATGGAGACGATTTAAACAATTTAACCAAAGTATAATACAGTTAGAGTTATAACTTTGAATTCGAGAGTTTCTGAGTGATAAATTCTCCGTTTTTTTGCACCATACTGTCGCTAAGCAAAGCAAGTTATCCGAAATTGTCTGACTCGTTTCCACGGTGACCACTGACTCGCAAACATGAATGCAATGTTTTTCTCCTCACAGGGTTAACAAACTTGGAGTTGTCAGTAAACCCACTCTCTGGCATAGCGGTACACCTGTACCATATATAACTAAAGAAAAATGTTTTACTTACTTAAACGGGCAATATTTGCTTGTGAGTCCACAAGCAAAGCTCCTTCTTATGTTTTTTTTTGCCGGGTCAGTTTCTTCTTCTACCGGCATGTATAACGACCACCTGTTGCATCACTTCCATTGTAGTTTTATATTTCAGTTGCGGCTGTTTCCCTTGTGGCTTTTGTAATTGCCCATCCTCACGACATTCTACAGAAGCACCATAGACAGCATTCTGACCAGCTGTCTCTCTGTGTGGTGTGGAGGCTGCAGTGCCTCCGACTGGAAGAACGTGAGGAGAGTGGTAAGGACAGCAGAAGGGATCATCGGGTCTCCTCTTCCCTCCATTAAGGACATTTCGTCCTAGCGTTGTGTCCCGAGCCCGTAACATCATCAGGGACCCCTCACACCCCCACCATGGACTGTTCTCCCTACTGCCCTCTGGGAAGAGGTTCCGCAGCATCCGCTGCAGGTCAACCAGGTTCTGCAAAAGCTTTTTCCCTGCTGCCATCAGACTGTTGAACTGCTGTTAAACGGCTGAACTACAACCCATAAACTCTGCACAACATTTGCATATTTGCACACTTTGCATCATTGCATCTCCATCTAGCATTATAAATGCTACCGAACTCTTAGTCCTTAAAAGCATTCTTGCACAAATCAATTCTACACATTCAATGGTTTGTATACTGTGACCTTCTCCTGCATTGTTTACATTTCAATTGTTTTTATATTGTATTTTAAATCTATGTTTACTTTTAAATCTCTGCTGCACCTAATACTGTAATCTAACTTTTACTGCAATTTACAAAGCTGTATGAAACGGAATTTCGTTCTGTACGCACTCTGTGCATACAAAATGACAAATAAAGTTGTCTAACTCTAAGTCTAAGACAGGCCTTCAGAGATAAGCAGGAGCAGTCCAGGATTAATATCCACAATACCAAGGGTGATATACCTTATCCCCAGAACTTCAGTTTCAAGCCTTTCCTCCTATTTCCACAGAGTTTAGCTGGAGAAAAAGGTTTTTGAAACTACTAGATGGTTCCTAATAGTTTAAAAGGTTAACTAAAAAGAGATTGTGATATTTTTTTCTTTTCTTTTTTTGGTTACTGAAAGGGATAAACAAATGTAGGTCAAGTCAGTGGCGTTTACCCATATAAGTGCAAAATATTACTGTAAATGTTTTGTTTGTGTGCAAAGGTGAAATAAAAGAATAGGTAAAAATTAATAAATCAAAATTGGGAAACAAACCACACAATCTTTTTATGCTTCAAAGGTTTATTTTTACAAGGTCTTAAATGTTTTAAATTATTTTTTTTAATACCCAGTCTGCTCTAATTAAAAAGAAGAAAACCACCTGCTGTATTTTTTTATTTTTGATACTACAAGGAGATATCAAAATTGGGAAATAAACCACACACAATCTTTTTTATGCTTCAAAGGTTTATTTTTGCAAGGTCTTAAATGTCTGTAAATATTTTTTTATACCCAGTCTGCTCTAATTAAAAAGAAGAAAACCACCTGTGCTGTTTATTTGTGGCTTTATTTACTGGGTACCATTAAAAATAAATTACATTAAGCAAAGGAGCAGAAAGAGTTTTGAGGATAGCCACAATGCTGTAAAAGGGCAGGTTAACAGAAACAGGTCACAACGATCCTACACTGGATTCTGTTTTAAGCATCTTTGTGAACCTCAGACTGATCAGATTTTCTTGGCGCAGACAGAAGGAAGACGGACGGAACAGGTCTGGTCATCCCAGCACTTTTCACCTTTGATTAAGAGAACAAATCAGTCAACATCACAGAGACAAAACCCTGAAGTGTTCTACAGACTATCATAATTATGGGGAAGTTTGATGTTTTGATCTTTTTATGTCGCCCCCCCAAAAAATCATTATATAAGCACATGTATTTAATCTAGTAAATCTATATGTATGGCATCTAAAAAGTTTACTTAAAGACTAAACCAGCTTCTCACCTATGAGTCATTTTACTATCTGGAAAAAAAAACACAGTCATGTGTGATGTTTTTACCTGAATAGTTCATCTGCAAACAGTGCTGATTGTTTCTCCAATTATTAGGCTCTCCGTGACACCAGTTTGTATAGCGGAGAGGGCTTCCATCGCTCCAAAACCAAATGCTCGTCTGAAAGAAAGAATTCAGTAAATGACATGTTTCATCCAATAATTCACAAAATACTTAAATAGACTTTACTGGTTAAAATACCTCCTGTGCGTTAGTGCCTCCAATCCATGTCACTTCGGACTTGTAAGTTGCCATTCTTATCACAGACTGAACCTGATGGTACTCGTTCGTGTCATGAACTGATGCCAGGTTTGCTCCCATGGACAGACAGTTTCTCTACAGACAAACACACCATGATGTGGTGAATTAGTAGCTGAGTGTTGTTGATAAAGAACTGAAAAAAGGGAGAGAGAATGAAAAGAAAAACACAGTGTTGATAGAAATCACCTCAGCTCTAGCCCAGGTCATGGGTTTGGCAACATAGTGAAAGCAGCGATTGTTGATTGGAGACCAGCCGGGAGGACAAGAAGATCTCTGGACCAAGTCAACTTCTTCTGATGACAAAAAGAAGGAGAGTCTCGGTTAAACACAATTTATGTTCCATTAGACTTGCATTTACTTTATTTTGTGACAGGTTATGACCTCCTGTCACAAAATATAATCTAATGTATTAAAAGAGATAACGTTGTATGGTGTCGCTGCATGAGCAGTATGTTTAAAGTTAAATTCCTAGTTAGTCACAATCAATAATTAGACAACTATATTTGATTTGTTTAAAATGGCCTCTTAATTAAAGCAAAGAGATGCTGATGGTGGACTGCTGAACTGCTAACTAGAAACTTATAATAGGGGTAAAAGGTTTGCTCACATAATCACAAAAATACCCAGAGACTCAGAGTAGTTAGCATGTTGTTTAAAAGCATCAGAGAATATATTTTAATATAATTCTACTGCATAATCTGAAGAAAAGGTATTTTTTTATTTTTGATACTACAAGGAAATATAAATATTTTATTTATTATGGATTAGTTAGGGTTCCTAATCCTCACGCTGAGGAAATAAAACAGTGACACAAAAGACCCACTGACCTGGATCAGTGGAACCGTCATCTGGAATAGCTGTGGACATTATAAACATGAGTTAGTGAGATTATTTGTGTCTTAGTCTCGCTAAATAAGTTGAATACTTAAGAAATGCTCACGGTCAGCTCTGGTCTGAGCCATCACAGAGAAAACCAGGACACACACAGCCAGCAGCTTCATGATGAGGTGATGAGATGATGCAGATCTGAAAACTGAAATCAAGTCAAAATAAAGCAAATATGTTAAGAACATTCAGTCTCATAATGTTGAAAAAGATCAGCAGAAATGTTATCAGCCAACCTGATGCAGAAGGATCTGTTTCCTGAATCAGCCAGCAACAGTTTGCCTTCACCATGGAATCACAGGTTACTTATAGAGATTCTTAACGTGCTATCATCCACAAAATGAGGAAATGACACAACGTAATTCTACAGAATTTCCCTCCTTGATCAGATCTGGTTCTGAACTTGTTTCATAATTCAGCATAGACCAAAATCCATACCTTAGATTTTGTGTCTGTCATGGCTGTGGAGGTTGTTGCAAGAAGGGTTTTAGCAATGCTGTTACAAGAACAGGAACTAAATGAGTCGGAAAGAAGAGTGATCTTCACCAGTAAAAGGTCAGCTGCCACTGAAGACAATTGTTTCAGAGCTGTGGATGGGAACAGATGTTCAGGAACAATGTAAATACCATAAAAGAGAAACAAGAATGTTGCTGATTGTTTGTTTTACCCTTTTTAAACAATTTAAATCCTTAAGGAAGGAAAAAAACAACAACTTTATTTTGATATAGATACACGTAATGGTATCACTCTAGATACTATTACGTGTGCATCAGTTTTTTTCCCCTTTGTTTGTAGCTCCTTTTGTGTTTTTCTCCAAAACCTTCCATGTTCCTTCTGTGTTTAGGCATTGTCATTGCTTTGTTCTGTCCTTAACTTCGTCCCAGGCCTTTCTGCATCCTTCCAATTAGTCTAACAGTTACCAAATCACTTTTTAGATGTTTGAGTACTTTTGACAAGTAGAAAAAAGGATGTGTTGCACTGAGGACTGCAGAGACACACCCATAGCCCGTTCCTTGGCTCTTGCTTGGGCTCCTGCATGTTGAGCCAAATCTTGTGGGTGAGCTATCAGTGGCTGAACCACAGTCCTTGTTCCTCTTCTGCTCTGGTGGGTCTAGCCACTGTCCCCCCCTTCAACTCATTAAACCTGGAAATCTTCTGTGTCCTGTGATTTTCACTCACTGTTGTAATGGGACAGCCTGGTAAAGTTTCTATTCAATCATTATCCAGACACAGGTTTAGTTGTAGTGACCATTCTAAACATTGCTGCTTGTTCCTTAAAAATAAAAAGATTTATTTCCCAAACATAGGTTTGCATGTGGATTTCCAAAAAGGACAATTCCATTTAGGTGCCTTCTTGACTGTTTTTAATGAATTGTGTTATCTCTTCACATGAGAAACTGGCATTTATCATTGGAATTTTCCCCATCTTTACTTTGAGCCTGAATATCCTGACCACGTTTTGGTCTGCTGCTGCCAAGAACCATCGTTTTCCCTTTCTTCCTGTTCTCCCTTGGATGGCCAAAATGGACCAAACTCAGAAGAGCCACCGACAGGTTCAGCAGAGAGCATTAGCAGGGAGAGTTACATGGTTTATTGGGAAATGTCTGTGTAATGCGTTTACATGGTGTTTAAAAACAAAGCGCTAACGGATGTAGCTCATTGCTAGCATTCGGTATCATGTCATTGCCAATGTGATCCAAGTGTGTTTTTATGGTTATACCAAACGTTATATCCTAATGGGTTTCATACATTGACGGGATATTAATGTTTATGTTATCCGGCCCACTCACTATGACTAAAACTAATGTCGAAGCTTTAAAGTTAGTGCAGAAAATCTGCTTTCCAAACGGCTATTAGCTTCTGGTAACTTCCAGTTCCAGACAGTCAAGAGGAGCTTGTTCTAAAGCATAAGGCTTGTTTGTTTCGCTGCGCTGTCGTTCGATACTGCTATGAGAGTTATTCCCGCATTAATATTTAAAATTAACTAGAAAAATTTGCATTTCCTGCGAAAATGCACTGTGAATGCAGATAGCTGATTGATTGAGCAAAAGATGCAGAAGATCTTTGAAGAAGAGAAAAAATAGCTGAAAAGCATTGAAGAAGTTGAAAAAGTTGAAGAATTTGAAAGAGTTGAAGAATTTGAACATGAAAGAACAATAGCTGAATGATTAGAAGAAGAAAAAACTGAGGGAAAGGCACCTAACATTTCCTAACTCATTCTAAACACTGAATCGTTTAACAAAGCAGAAGTAGAATTTCAAACTTAAATATACTGTAGCCATATGTGGACCTGCATTTCTAGGGAGTATAAGGGGTTTCGCCCCCATTGAAAAGCATTGGATGTTTGACACCTCCTAACTTGGAGATGCTTTACGTGACGAGGCCCAAACTTATTGTGGAGCATTCTGTATAAAGGAGGTACAGACTCTGTAAAGCAGAAGTTTGTCCGAGCTTCTTAGAGCTACTTCCGATTAGCAACATGCTAACCGTTAGCCGCTAACATGGTTGTGTTCAGTATGACCGGGTGATTGTACTCTGTCAGGTTGGTCCAAATCCTGTACTGGGAAGTGCCTCAAAAAGGGGTGCCAATACTTAATGTCACCAAAGGTCACCAAAGTTCATGGGTCAGATTGGCCTCCTTTTGCAACTCAGCCTCACCACATCTGGGCCCAGAACTCAACATTTGACCAAAATGGCGTGTAGCGCCATTTCCCACAGGTGGGTGGTGCTGTATTGGCCAATTGGGTCGTGTCTGGGCATCATGCCAGGTCCTGTTGGAAGCAAAGGCCCAATAGGAAAGCATGTGAAATCCAAAATTGGACAGAAAAGTGACACATGGCTGAAAATCACTTGAAAATTTTAAAATGTTAAGAGGAAGTGACTGTGCGAATTTCAGATTCCTACATTAATCACAGCCGCTGCAGGAGGCGTCAAAAGTTGCCATTGTATCCTAATGGAGCTTCTCCCTCTGGCCCTCAGAGTTCCGTCGTCATGGAAACTCACTCACACACCTGCAGCGGCCAGTCTACCGAAGTGCAGACACTTTGCTCACAATAAGTCCCGTTGGATTATAATGGAGAACTTTGCCCCGAACAACGCTTCATATCTCCTGATCCCTAAATGGTAGAGACGTAATTTTTTCTGCGTTTAGTTCGTAACGGGTAGGGGAAGAAGAAAATCTATCGTTTTTTGCTGGAAAAAGTTTAATAAAGGCGTAAAAAATTATGATCTAAAGGGGGTTTTTAAGGAATTTGCAAAATCCTCTAAAAACAGTCCCGAACAAATCGCTCTAGCTGAAAAAGTATAAGAGATATCAAAACAATTATTTCACTGTGAGTATCAGCAGGCTTTTGAGGACTATGTTGCTCAGTTTTATGTTTGTACAAAAATCGGTGTAGGCACAGCGACGATGTAAAAAAGTGGATCATTTGGGGTGATGGAGGTCCAAAGCGTCTTCAGGATTTTGCAAATTCGCTACTCCCGAACAAATTGTTCCTGCGGAAAAACTGTAACAGTTATCCACAAAATTCAATTTTTGTGAGTGCCAGAAGGGTTGGGACATTCATATGTGAAAGTCTCATGCCTGTACATCAAACGGTTTAGGAGTAGCGACGATGCGAAAACGTGTGATGTTTTGGATTTTAAGACGTCATTTTTCAAAACCGCTCCATAGGAAATGAATGGGGGAGGTTTCGGGTTTGTGTCGCTCTGAGGTGATTTGCGAAAAATCTATAAATGCTACACCAATGACGGTTACATTTCCTGAATCCAGACAAAAATTCCTACGTTTTGATGTATAATTCATGTGGATAGGTTGAAAATTGAGCGAGTGAGAAGAAGTTGTTCGGAGAAGAAGAATTTGTTGAATTTCTAGAGTGCGCACTCTATAACTGCCTCCTTGACGACCATAGCAACGCATGTTATTTGCTGAATTTCTTGAAAAGCCAAAATTATTTTAAGGAGGTACTATATGAAAATGGTAAAAGATATGAAAAAGCTGAAATAGACCATAATAGCTGAAAGATATCACTACATTTTAAAAGTTGAATGGCGTTTCTAGCTGAAAGTAGGCTGAAGCAGTATGCTGTCAAAAAGCAGCTGAAATGAGCGGAATTTTAGTGAATTACATTCATTTCCTATGGGAGAAAAACAAAGCTGAAAATGTGCAGAAAAAGCTGAATATTTTAAAAAGTTGAAAAGATATAAGTACAAAAAGATATAGCCATCGATTCCAGAAGAAGCTGAATAGTTTAAAAGTTGAATGGTTGAAATCGGAGAAAAACTGTAGGAGGAGAAGCGAATCAAACTTTAAACAGTAAAAAGGCGGAAGAGGATCTCAATAACTGTGAATGACTACTGCATTCACAGTAATTAAAGGCGTTTTGTTTAGCTTTAGGAGTAACCGATTTTAGTGACCCCATTGCTACAGCACCCCCTAGCTCACGGAGGTATGATCGCATTGATAAAATCGGCTGTTCATAAAGTTTCCAGATTCTTACTGAGAAAATATTCTATAATATTTGAGTTTCCTCAAATATAGCTTTGTGTAACTCGTTGTGATTTGCGTTGTGAATGGGTTGAAACACATACCAAATGTTCTGAATTAGTGAAGCTAATTTAAGCTCATTCTATGTTCTTTAAGTTGAACTTTGGTTCTTTAACTCAATCAAAATGTTATTTCATCAAATAATGTTTTGTTTAACTCTGGATTTGCATTGTGAATAGATTGAAAACATGCCAAACGATGTTCTAAATTCGTTAAGCTAATTTAACTCCAGTCCATGTTTTCCTTGTGTCAGATCTGCAGTGAATCAGGATCCACTGAATTATTCTGATGATGATCAACCACTTTTTTTGTCTTGTTTGTTTTTGCATGTAAATAGTTCCTTAGTTTAGCTTTCTTTTTATCTTCATTTTGCTTAGTAGTTTAGTTAAAGTTCACTAGCCTAGTAGAGAGGATTTATTTATTGAAATATAGTGTTAATTCAGGTAAACAGCATTACATGAAAAGAAGTTGTCACTCTTTTATTCTACGTGTGTGCAGGTTTTGCTGTTAAAAGATCGCTAGCGCTCAAATTCATCCCTTTCAACTATTGTCCTGATGTCAGCTCTAGAGCTGATCATCACCAGAAAATACTTAACAGAGTTTTTTATTAAACATTAAATGACTTTGAACAGTGTATAATTGCACAACAATGTCCTGACAGAAAAAATAATTTGGAATAAATGCCATTTGGGTTTTGCATTCTGGGACTTAATAATGCTAGGTAATGTCTTGTTAAATTCTGTATAAGTTTCTTCAGTTGGTTGCTTCCCGTTTTGCTGGAAGGTTAAGAAAATATTAATTCAGCACTGTCATTTTGCGTTTGCTTATCTGATGGCTTTCCAAGTGGCTAAATGATCCTTACTAAGGACTACATTGTGTGGTATCTGAGGCTGCATATTTGCTGCTCTAACAAAAACTTCATATTTGAAGTTTCAGTAATTTTTTGGTAGCATTCAAAAAATGTTAACCTGCAAAGTGAAACAGCCAGTTTGAAGCTGACTGTATTTCATTACTAATTTAAAGTTTGATTAATTGAATAGAGCTCTTTTGGGATTATTTAATTTAAGCATTTACTTAAACAAAAATCTCCTCCAAAACAAGACCCACACTGATTGGAGATCTATTAATAATCTTTACCTCCTATTTAGAAAATGCTGGAAAAAGTTAATGTTAGCAGTTACAGAGCATTGGCCTGTTTGAAGAGTTAAAATCAGTTTCAGAGTTTATCTGTCGAACCAACTCCCAGTTCTGGTCCGTGAAACAGACACCCTGTCTGCTATAAAGACTAGGCTGAGTTAGAGTGGCTCATGTTACTCTGAGCTACCTCTATAGTTATGCTGCTATAGGCTTAGGCTACTGGAGGACATCAGGGCCTATTTTTCTTACTCTGCTGATTTCTTCTACTGTTTTCCAATTTGCATTATGTGTTGTTCTTTCAACTTCTAACTTCTATTTCTCTGTCATTTTTTTTTTCATAGTAGGTACACCTGGTCTGACGTTCTGTTAACTGTGACATCATCCAGGGAAGACAGATCACCCGCTATTACCATCTAATGAGCACATATTACTGGATCAATGTGAGCTTCTGTGCTTTTTTTTCTGTCTTGCTGTGTCTCTGCTCTGTCTTCTGTAACCCCCAGTCGGTCGAGGCAGATGACCGTTCATACTGAGCCCGGTTCTGCTGGAGGTTTTTCCATCCTGTTAATTGGGAGTTTTTCTTTCCACTGTCGCTTCATGCTTGCTCAGTATGAGGGATTGCAGCGAAGCAATGTGACAATGTGCAAAAGAAAAATAAATAAATAAATGTCAAGACAGAGGGGTGGTTTCTGAATCACTGAGGGAGGCGTTGTAGAGATTGATCACCACAGGCATCAATCTGGCGCTCTGTGGTGCATCTGGGTAAGAGGAGTCTTCTGCTAAAGGAAAAAGCAACATCGGCTACAACAAAAAAACAACTACCTTTCGATTGCGCTGTGATTCCTTTCAATTATCTACTGTAAAGAGCAACTCAGTGAGGCTATGGAGACAATTTAAAACAATTTAACCAAAGTATAATACAGATAGAGTTATAACTTCGAATTCGAGAGTTTCTGAGTGATAAATTCTCCGTTTTTTTGCACCATACTGTCGCTAAGCAAAGCAAGTTATCCGAAATTGTCTGACTCGTTTCCATGGTGACCACTGACTCGCAAACCTGAATGCAATGTTTTTCTCTTCACAGGGTTAACAAACTTGGAGTTGTCAGTAAACCCACTCTCTGGCACAGCGGTACACCTGTACCATATATAACTAAAGAAAATTTTTTTACTTACTTAAACGGGCAATATTTGCTTGTGAGTCCACAAGCAAAGCTCCTTCTTCTGTTTTTTTTTGCCGGGTCAGTTTCTTCTTCTACCGTCATGTATAACGACCACCTGTTGCATCACTTCCGTTGTAGTTTTATATTTCTGTTGCAGCTGTTTCCCTTGTGGCTTTTGTAATTGCCCATCCTCACGACATTCTACAGAAGCACCATAGACAGCATTCTGACCAGCTGTCTCTCTGTGTGGTGTGGAGGCTGCAGTGCCTCCGACTGGAAGAACGTGAGGACAGCAGAAGGGATCATCGGGTCTCCTCTTCTCTCCATAAAAGACATTTCGTCCCAGCGTTGTGTCCCGAGCCCGTAACATCATCAGGGACCCCTCACACCCCCACCATGGACTGTTCTCCCTACTGCCCTCTGGGAAGAGGTTCCGCAGCATCCGCTGCAAGTCCACCAGGTTCTGCAAAAGCTTTTTCCCTGCTGCCATCAGACTGTTGAACTGCTGTTAAACGGCTGAACTACAACCCATAAACTCTGCACAACATTTGCATATTTGCACACTTTGCATCATTGCATCTCCATTTAGCATTATAAATGCTACCGAACTCTTAGTCCTTAAAAGCATTCTTGCACAAATGCCCTTGCACAACCCAATTCTGCACATTCAATGGTTTGTATACTGTGACCTTCTCCTGCATTGTTTACATTTCAATTGTTTTTATATTGTATTTTAAATCTATGTTTACTTTTAAATCTCTGCTGCACCTAAAACTGTAATCTAACTTTTACTGCAATTTACAAAGCTGTATGAAACGGAATTTCGTTCTGTACGCACTCTGTGCATACAAAATGACAAATAAAGTTGTCTAACTCTAAGTCTAAGACAGGCCTTCAGAGATAAGCAGGAGCAGGCCAGTATTAACATTCCTAATAGTTCCTAATAGTTTAAAAGGTTAACTAAAAAGAGATTGTGATATTTTTTTCTTTTCTTTTTTTGGTTACTGAAAGGGATAAACAAATGTAGGTCAAGTCAGTGGCGTTTACCCATATAGGTGCAAAATATTACTGTAAATGTTTTGTTTGTGTGCAAAGGTGAAATAAAAGAATAGGTAAAAATTAATAAATCAAAATTGGGAAACAAACCACACAATCGTTTTGTGCGTCAAAGATTTATTTTTACAAGGTCTTAAATGTTTTAAATAATTTTTTTTATACCCAGTCTGCTCTAATTAAAAAGAAGAAAACTACCAGCTGTTTATTTGTGGCTTTATTCACTGGGTACCATTAAAGAGAAATTACATTAAGCAAAGGAGCAGAAAGAGCTTTGAGGATAGCCACAAGGCTGTAAAAAGGCAGGTTAACAGAAACAGGTCACAACGATCCTCCACTGGATTCTGTTTTAAGCATCTTTTTGAACCTCAGACTGATCAGACTTTCTTGGCGCAGACAGAAGGACGAAGGTTAGAACAGGTCCCATCATCCCAGCACTTTTCACCTTTGATCAAGAGAACAAATCAGTCAACATCACAGAAAAAAACCCTAGTTCTACACACTATCATAATTATGGGAAAGGTTGACATTTTGATCTTTTTATGTCCCCCCAAAAATCAATATAAGCCTATGAATTTAATCTAGTAAATTTATTTGTATAGTATCTAAAAAGTTTACTTAAAGACTAAACCAATAAAAAAAACACAGTCATGTGAGATGTTCCTTTACCAGAAAAGTTCATCTGCAAACAGTGCGGATTGTTTCCCCAATTATCAGGCTGTCCGTGACACCAGTTTGTATAGCGGAGATGGCTTCCATCGCTCCAAAACCAAATGCTCGTCTGAAAGAAAGAATTCAATAGATGACACGTTTCATCCAATGTTTCACAAAATACTTAATAAATAGACTTTACTGGTTAAAATACCTCCTGTGCGTTAGTGCCTCCAATCCATGTTTCATCGGACTTGTAAGTTGCCATTTCTATCACAGACTGAACCTGATGGTACTCGTTCGTGTCATGAACTGATGCCAGGTTTGCTCCCATGGACAGACAGTTTCTCTACAGACAAACACACCATGATGTGGAGGATTAGTAGCTGGGTGTTGTTAATAAAGAACTGAAAAAAGGGAGAGTGAAAGAAAATAAAAACACAGTGTTGATAGAAATCACCTCAGCTCTAGCCCAAGTCATGGGTTTGGCAACATAGTGAAAGCAGCGATTGTTGATTGGAGACCAGCCGGGAGGACAAGATGATCTCTGGACCAAGTCAACTTCTTCTGATGATAAAAAGAAGGAGAGTCTCGGTTAAACACAATTTATGTTCCATTAGTCTTGTATTGACTTTATTTTGTGACAGGCTATGACATCCTGTCACAAAATAAAATTGAATGTATTAAAAGAGATAACATTGTATGGTGTCACTGCATGAGCAGAATGTTTAAAGTTAAATTCCTAGTTAGTCACAATCAATAATTAGACAACTTTATTTGATTTGTTTAAAATGGCCTCTTAATTAAAGCAAAGAGCCGCTGATGGTGGACTGCTGAATTGCTAACTAGAAACTTATAATAGGGGTAAAAGGTTTGCTCACATAATCACAAAAATACCCAGAGACTCAGAGTAGTTAGCATGTTGTTTAAAAGCATCAGAGAATATATTTTAATATAATTCTACTGCATAATCTGAAGAAAAAGTATTTTTTATTTTTGATACTACAAGGAAATATAAATATTTTATTTATTATGGATTAGTTAAGGTTCCTAATCCTCACGCTGAGGAAATAAAACAGTGACACAAAAGACCCACTGACCTGGATCAGGGGAACCGTCATCTGGAATAGCTGTGGACATTATAAACAGGTGTTAGTGAGATTCTTTGTGTGTTAGTCTTGCTACATAAGTTGAATACTTCAGAAATGCTCACGGTCAGCTCTGGTCTGAGCCATCACAGAGAAAACCAGGACACACACAGCCAGCAGCTTCATGATGAGGTGATGAGATGATGCAGATTTGAAAACTGAAATCAAGTCAAAATAAAGCAAACATGTTAAGAACATTCAGTCTCATAATGTTGAACTAGATCAGCAGAAATGTTATTAGCCAACCTGATGCAGAAGGATCTGTTTCCTGAATCAGCCAGCACCAGCTTGCCTTCACCATGGAATCACAGGTTACTTATAAAGATTCTTAACATGCCATCATCCACAAAATGAGGAAATGACACAAAGTGATTCTGCAGAGTTATAGTCCTTGATCAGATCTGGTTCTGAACTTGTTTCATAATTCAGCAAAGACCAAAATCCATACCTTAGATTTTGTGCCTGTCATGACTGTGAAGGTTGTTGCAAGAAGGGTTTTAGCAATGCTGTTACAAGAAGAGGAACTAAATGAGTCGGAAAGAAGAGTTTTCTTCACCAGTAAAAGGTCAGCTGGCAATGAAGACGATTGTTTCAGAGCTGTGGATGGAAACAGATGTTCAGAAACTGTAAATACCAAAAGGGAGAAACATGAATGTTGCAGATTATTTCTTTTACCCTTTTTAAACAATTTAAATCCTTAAGGAAGGAAAAAAACAACAACTTTATTTTGATATAGATACACGTAATGGTATCACTCTAGATACTATTACGTGTGCATCAGTTTTTTTCCCCTTTGTTTGTAGCTCCTTTTGTGTTTTTCTCCAAAACCTTCCATGTTCCTTCTGTGTTTATGCATTGTCATTGCTTTGTTCTTTCCTTAACTTCGTCCCAGGCCTTTCTGCATCCTTCCAATTAGTCTAACAGTTACCAAATCACTTTTTAGATGTTTGAGTACTTTTGATAAGTAGAAAAAAAGGATGTGTTGCACTGAGGACTGCAGAGACACACCCATAGCCCGTTCCTTGGCTCTTGCTTGGGCTCCTGCATGTTGAGTCAAATCTTGTGGGTGAGCTATCGTTGGCTGAACCACAGTCCTTGTTCCTCTTCTGCTCTGGTGGGTCTAGCCACTGTCCCCCCCTTCAACTCATTAAACCTGGAAATCTTCTGTGTCCTGTGATTTTCACTCACTGTTGTAATGGGACAGCCTGGTAAAGTTTCTATTCAATCATTATCCAGACACAGGTTTAGTTGTAGTGACCATTCTAAACATTGCTGCTTGTTCCTTAATAATAAAAAGATTTCTTTCCCAAACATAGGTTTGCATGTGGATTTCCAAAAAGGACAATTCCATTTAGGTGCCTTCTTGACTGTTTTTAATGAATTGTGTTATCTCTTCACATGAGAAACTGGCATTTATCATTGGAATTTTCCCCATCTTTACTTTGAGCCTGAATATCCCGACTACGTTTTGGTCTGCTGCTGCCAAGAACCATCGTTTTCCCTTTCCTCCTGTTCTCCCTTGGATAGCCAAAGTGGACCAAACTCAGAAGAGGCACCGACAGGTTCAGCAGAGAGCATTAGCAGGGAGAGTTACATGGTTTATTGGGAAATGTCTGTGTAATGTGTTTACCTGGTGTTTAAAAACAAAGCGCTAACGGATGTAGCTCATTGCTAGCATTCGGTATCATGTCATTGCCAATGTGATCCATGTGTGTTTTTATGGTTATAACAAACGTTATTTCCTAAGGGGTTTTATACATTGACGGGATATTAATGTTTATGTTATCTGGCCCACTCATTATGACTAAAACTAATGTCGAAGCTTTAAAGTTAGTGCAGAAAATCCGCTTTCCAAACGGCTATTAGCTTCTGGTAACTTCCAGTTCCGGACAGTCAAGAGGAGCTTGTTCTAAAGCATAAGGCTTGTTTGTTTCGCTCCGCTGTTGTTCGATACTGCTATGAGAGTTATTCCCGCATTAATATTAAAAATTAATTAATGGCGTTTTCTTTAGCTTTAGGAGTAACCGATTTTAGTGACCCCATCGCTACAGCACCCCCTAGCTCACGGAGGTATGATCGCATTGATAAAATCGGCTGTTCACAAAGTTTCCAGATTCAGAGAAAATATTCTATAATATTTGAGTTTCCTCAAATATTGCTTTGTGTAACTCTGGATTTGCGTTGTGAATGGCTTGAAAACATGCCAAATGTTGTTCTGAATTAGTTAAGCTAATTTAACTCCAGTCCATGTTTTCCTTGTGTCAGATCTGCAGTGAACCAGGATCCACTGAATTATTCTGATGATGATCAACCACTTTTTGTCTTGTTTGTTTTTGCATGTAAATAGTTCCTTAGCTTAGCTTTCTTTTTATCTTCATTTTGCTTAGTAGTTTAGTTAAAGTTCACTAGCCTAGTAGAGAGGATTTATTTATTGAAATATAGTGTTAATTCAGGTAAACAGCATTACATAGTGATGTTTCACTGGATGTTCATTTTATTTCTGTTATTAAATTCTTGAACTTGAAAAGAAGTTGTTACTCCTTTATTCTATGTGTGTGCAGGTTTTGTTGTTAAAAGATCGCTAGTGCTCGAATTCATCCCTTTCAACTATTGTCCTGATGTCAGCTCTAGAGCTGATCATCACCAGACAATAGTTAACAGACAGAGAGTTATTTATTAAACATTAAATTACTTTAAACAGTGTATAACAGTGCACAACAGTGCACAACAGTGTCCTGACAGAAACAAAATCATTTGGAATAAATGCCATGTGGGTTTTGCATTCTGGGACTTAATAATGCTAGGTAATGTCTTGTTAAATTCTGTATAAGTTTCTTCAGTTGGTTGCTTCCCGTTTTGCTGGAAGGTTCAGCACTGTCATTTTGTGTTTGTTTATCTGATGGCTTTCCAAGCGGCTAAATCATCCTTACTAAGGACTACATTGTGTGGTATCTGAGGCTGCATATTTGCTACTCTAACAAAAACTTCATATTTGAAGTTTCAGTAATTTTTTGGTAGCATTCAAAAAATGTTAACCTGCAAAGTGAAACAGCCAGTTTGAAGCTGACTGTATTTCATTACTAATTTAAAGTTTGATTAACTGAATAGAGCTCTTTTGGGATTTTTCAATTTAAGCATTTCCTCCGAAACAAGACCCACACTGATTGGAGATCTATTGATAATCTTTACCTCCTATTTAGAAAATGCTGGAAAAAGTTAATGTTAGCAGTTACAGAGCATTGGCCTGTTTTACTTACTTAAACGGGCAATATTTGCTTGTGAGTCCACAAGCAAAGCTCCTTCTTTGTTTTTTTTCACCAGGTCAACTTCTTCTTCTACCGTCATGTATACCGACCACCTGTTGCATCACTTCCTTTGTAGTTTTATATTTCCGTTGTGGCTCTTGTAATTGTGTTGCGGCTTTTGTATTAGTGGTGACAACTCTGGGCCACCGTATCAAAGTGTGTTGGATGATGGTAATTTAGAGAGGTAGAGGCGAGCTGGGTCATCTCCAGGCTCTAGGAGGGGTTTTAGGTCAGGAACTAAGATGGAGCTGTTATACATCACATGAGGCTTTTTGTTTGTTCATCACAGAGGCTCCTCCTGTTTGTGTACATCTGTTCCTATAAAGACACAGAGTTTGTCCTACTAGATGTGCATTTGGGGACGAATGTACCTTTAACGCCATTGGCCTTCAATAAAGACCGGTCTCTATATTGTATCTTGCTTCTTTATATTAATTTTTCCATGACAGTTATCAAATAATGAAGAGAACTTCCAGGGTCAAATGGGGATTATACATCTAAATACAAATGTCAACTGCATGTAAAATGATAGTGAAAAAAAACAAAACCTTTATAGCATTTATATGTTACGGTACAAATGAAGACGACAATCTTTAAAATAAAAAGGCAACAGTGACAGCAGCAGGGACATTTTCAGATATGAAAATAATCCAAGCAGAGCAAATCCATACCCTGAAGGAAGTGATTAAAGCATTATACAGGGTTCCACGTATTCTTGAACGGAAGGTTATATGTCTAAGAGTTAACATCAAAGTATTTATTAGCTAAAAAGTGTACCAGATATAATATGTAGAGGGGACATTGGCTAAGACCTAAAAAAAAAAACAGATTTCAAAATTGCAGGATACAGCGCAGAACGACAGAAAGTGATGGTAGTGGAGGAGGACGTGCTGCTTTCATTAAACATCGACTGGCCTACAGGTGAATACTAGCTGGTCAGAGTCACAACAGGATTTATAGCTTGGCTGGATGAATATTTGCAGATCTGAGTGACAGCAGGATTAGTTGCACAGATGAGGCAGGATATTTCCCCAGTTGGTGGAGACAGACACAGAGGGCTGGCAGAGAATGTCCAGGAGGGTGAGCACAGAAGCAGCTGGTAGTAACAATGGGAGGCTGAGGTAACTGGAGCACAGGAGAGACAGGTAAACCGACAGAGATGAAACTTGGAACAGAGAGGAGTCTAATAAGTCCTGTAAACAGGCAAAGGCAAAATTACAGACTGAGATTAGACAGAAAGGATCCAGCAACAAGCTAAACTTAACTTGAGATGCAGTGATGACAGGGTTCCAACAGCAAGTAGGGGAAACTCAGGTAGACAGGCGAGGAGTTGTGGTGTACTGAAGACGGACCGGCAGAGAAGTGAAGGCAGAGGGAGGCTTATGGAGGGAGGCTGGCAGGTGAAGTAAGTCTGGCTATTTAGTGGCTGACAGGTGTGACTAAAGCCGGGCGTACACTGTACGAGTTTTTCCCCTTTTCGGGCCGATTCTTCAGTCGTGCGAGCATTTTTTGAATCGGGCCGAATTTCAGCTTGATCGTAGAGGGGGGGAGGAGGGGGGACTGGCTTCTTACGACTACCTCCCGATCAGGAATCGGACGATCGTGAAAATCAAACATGTTTGAAATTCAGTCGGCTGTCGTGAGGTTTTCGTGAGCGCATCCTGCTGTTCAAGCAGAGCTACGAGGGGGCGCCCTCCCCTCCTCTCCGTCCCCGCCAGCGGAGGGAGGGAAGCGGGCGTCCCTGAAGCAACCTCCGGCCGGTGTTGGGGAGGGCAAGCCGTCCGGTCCGCGCAACGCGCTGGCCGCCTGTTTCGGCACTCCTCCGCGGTCCGCGCAACGCGCTGGCCGCCTGTTTCGGCACTCCTCCGCGGTCCGCGCAACGCGCTGGCCGCCTGTTTCGGCACTCCTACGCTTGCTGGGGGGGGGGGGGGGTGCGGGCCAGGCGACCTGCCGTGCCGCGCGGCCGCCGATGCGTCTCGTCTCTCCTCTCTCTCCCCTCCGTTCCCCCGACGCCCGGTGCCTCCTGCGGGCCTCGCCAGAGCTGGGCTCGAACCCCTGCTCTGGGTCCCTGTCACCTACCGTCGCTCGCCTGCCTCTGCCACCACAGCGAGCGGTCCCAGAGGGGACACGACGTACAGTGTGAGCAGTCCGGTCTCGTCCGAGCGTCGCGCCGCACAGATCGTGAGCGGTGAACTTTTTAAACCCCGCGGTTCCGTCGCACAGTTTGAGATGTATATAAGTACCACGACTGAAAAACTCGTACAGTGTACGCCCGGCTTAACTGCAGCAGGAGTGAAGGGAAGGCAAGGCAAGGCAAGGCAAATTTATTTATATAGCACAATTCAGTACAGAGACAATGCAAAGTGCTTTACATGATTAAAATATAGGAATAAAAGCAAGTAGGGATAGAATGTAGAAACAAAAAAGAACATTAAAAACAGTAAAACAGTTTAACTAGAACATTCAAAGGCAATTTCAAACAAATGTGTTTTTAATCTCAATTTAAAGGAACTCAGGCTTTCCGCACTTTTACAGTTTTCTGGAAGTTTGTTCCAGATCAGTGGAGCATAGGAACTGAATGCTTCTTCTCCGTGTTTAGTTCTGGTTCTAGGTATGCAGAGTAGGCTGGAGCCAGAAGACCTTAGTGGTCTGGAGGGTTGATACACTGATAACAAGTCTGTAATGTATTTAGGTGCTAAGCCATTCAGGGATTTATAGACTAACATAAGTATTTTAAAGTCTATTCTCTGAGATCCAGGGACCCAGTGGAAGGACTTTAGAACTAGGGTTATGTGCTCTACTTTCTTAGTCTTAGTGAGGACGCGGGCAGCAGCGTTCTGGATCAGCTGCAGCTGTCTGATCCACTTTTTAGGCAGACCTGTGAAAACACTGTTACAGTAATGAATTCTACTAAATATAAACGCATGAATTAGTTTTTCCAGATCCTTCTGAGTCATTAGTCCTTTAATCCTGGAAATGTTCCTCGGGTGATAGAAAGCCGACCTTGTAATTGTCTTTAGATGCTTTTGAAGGTTCAGGTCTGAGTCCATCACTACACCCAGATTTCGGGCCTGATTAGTGGTTTTTAGCTGAAGCGACTGAAGCTGTGTGCTAACTTTTGATCTCTCCTCTATTGGTCAAAAAATTATTACTTCTGTTGTGTTTTTATTCAACTGAAGAAAGTTTTGGCACATCCAGCTTTTTCAATAATCTTACTGATAAAGGGGAGGTTTGAGATGGGCCTGTAGTTCTGGAGTAGTAGTTTGTCTAAATTGTTCTTTTTCAGCAGTGGTTTGATAATTGCTGTTTTTAGGGACTGGGGGAAAACACCTGACAGAAGGGACGTGTTTATTATCTGAGTCAGATCAGACGCTATGACAGGCAGAACTTTCTTACAGAAAGCTGTGGGTAGACCATCAAGGCAGCAGGAGGATGAACTTAGCTGCTGAATGATCTGCTCTAAACTTTTGTGGTTTATTTGGCTGAATTGGGACATTTTGTCAGAAGTAGTTCCAGCTGAATACAGCATTGGTTCTGGTGTTGATATGGAAGTACAAAGTGATCCTCTAATTTTTAGGATTTTCTCAGTAAAGAAGTTAGCAAATTCATTGCAGGCCCTGGTGGAGTGGAGTTCTGAAGCCACGGACACAGGAGGATTTGTCAACCTGTCGACTGTGGAAAATAAGACACGAGCATTATTAATGTTTTTCTTGATGATCTCAGAGAAGAAAGATTCTCTTGCATTTTTCAGTTGTGAGTTATATCTGTAAAGTCTCTCTTTATAGATGTCATAGTGAACCTGGAGTCTGTTCTTTCTCCACCTGCGTTCAGCTTTGCGACATTCCCTTTTTTCACTTCTAACTGATGGAGCATTTCTCCAAGGAGATTTATTCTTCCCGGAAAGAACTTTCACTTTAACTGGAGCAATGCAGTCAATGATGTCTGAGACTTTAGACTGAAAGTTATCTACTAGCTCATCTACTGAGTTGCAGCCCAAGGTTGAAGTAGCAGAGTAAGCTTGAATAAAAGTTTCCGTGGCATTGCCCTTAATGGTGCGTTTTTTTATGATGTCCCTTTGGCTAAATGAGTCACCGGAAATTATGCTTTCAAAGGTAACAGAAAAGTGATCAAATAGGACAACAACAGTTACATTGGCGTTAGAAATCTTTAGACCTTTATTGATGATCAAGTCTAAAATATGTCCCTGTTTGTGCGTTGACTGTTTAACATGTTGAGTTAAACCAAAGTTTCTAAGTGTGTCACACAGTTCTTTTGCACTTCTGTCTTCAGGGTTGTCAACGTGAAAGTTGAAGTCTCCCACAATAATTAAAAAGTCATAATCAACACATATCACAGACAGGAGGTCACTAAAATCCTTAAAAAAGTTTGATGTGGACTTAGGAGGCCTGTACACATTCAGAAACATAGTTCGTACCGGGCTCTTTACCTGGAGAGCCAAATGTTCAAAAGAGTCGAATTTTCCTAAAAACACCTTTTTACACTTCAGTGAATTATTAAACAATGTTGCTACTCCTCCACCTTTCCTTTGCTGTCTGCTCTCACAAAGGAAATTGTAGTTTGGAGGTGTCGACTCCATCAGTATAGCTGCTTCACTAAATTCATGCAGCCATGTTTCTGTTAAAAACATTACATCAAGATTATTGTCAATAATGAAGTCATTAATTAACAGGGATTTTCCTGACAGAGATCTAATGTTTAATAAACCCAGTTTATATGACTTAGTGGTTGATGATGTCTCTGTGGCAGGTTGCATCTGACAGTTTATGACTTTTAAGTATTTGTTCCTGTTTATCCATTTGTGTTTCTTATTTCTGCCATGTATTATCACATATATTCCATAATCTCCGGCAAAAGGCCCAAGCTGATTCTGGAAACTGTCATGTCTGATAAACGTGCGGCCAGGGCCCAATCTGTATCACAGCGAAGTAATTTGGAGTTCCTCAGTACCAGAGTGTTCTGTGATACGTAGAGGAGGAGGATCTGAGGCTCTGAGGCCTTTGGAGAATCCTGGTTTATTCACAGCAGAATGGCTATGTGGAGAGGATGTCATCTTCAGGCCAATCTTAAATACTTTGTTCATGTTGTGAGAAAATTCCAGAAAAGGAACTTCTGGGCTTTGTGGAGAAGAAGGGGAGGCGGGTCCAGTCTGGACCGGTGTTCGTGACGATGGAGGTTCTTGGTCCTCTCTTTGTCCTGCTGAGATCTGGGATGAATCCTCCTGTAGCTCTGGCATAGCCTCTTTCTGTGTCATCTTTCTGGCCATCTTTATCTTGGCTTGTTCTGGCTGTACTGGGCTTATCATTTGTTTTGGCACTGGATGAGCTTTGTTTTGGAACAAAGCTGATGGAGCATGGTTCATAGAATACAAGATGTTTGAAATCAGCCGTTTTGCACCTGATCTATTTAGAGAGAAACCATCTCTGTTGACCAGATGTCTCCTCTCCCAAAAGTTGTTAAAGTTGTCTATGAAGGTTACAGCTGTTTGTTTGCATGTTTTTTCCAGCCATTTGATTAGCATCAGAATTCTGGAAAAAATCTCATCTCCACATTTAACGGGCGCACGAGGGCCACTGAGAAACTGATTTTTGCCATCAACTAAGTTCAACAGACGAATGTAATCCTCTTTGAATACTTCTGATTTTCTTATCGTATTGATGTCCTTCAGGGCTTCAGCTTGTATTATGAGTTTTTCCAAGGTTGGGCGTTCTTTCAAGACCCTTGGAAGGATGTCTGTTATATCGGACACCCGGCCACAGTTCCTGTCATTATAAATCAACACCTCTGTGTTTTTCTTGTTACAGAAATGTTTAATCCCCCTTACAGATCCATTGCATAATCTCTGATGTCTTAGAACGAAAATCGTTGACATACCTCTGATTTTTGTCCTCCTGGGTCACATTTTGGAGTGGAGCGAATCTGTTTAGTAACGGAATTCCAGCATTTCCAGCAGGTTTAATCCTATCATTTGTTTTGAGAACAGCCTGCTGTTGTTTCCCTTGTCTTGGGACATCTCTCTGTAGTCTCGGCCAGATTTCTTTGTCTAGGTGTGGGGTTCGTTGATCCTTTGGTCCAGGTATTCTCATTTTCCTCAGGGAACTGTTTGTTCGCTGAGTCGCTGGGCTGGTGGTCGCCGTTCTGAATCACAGGCAGGGTTGTTTCATTTCCATGCGCGGTGTTTATATCATAATTCACTTCGAGTCGACAGATTTTCAGTTCCATAACAACTATCTTCTGTAAAAGCTTGTCAAATTCCAAGGCTGAGTGGGAGTGGTCTGAAAACGAACCATAAATTAAGCCAGAACCTAACTAAACCCAGACAAGGAGGAGGAACTGAAAAATAGTAAAATAAAAGCCCGATCAAAACTAAACCCTGACAATTTCTAAGTTAAATATTTAGTTTGCAAGCTAAATTTTGTAAACTAACTATTTGACTTGCCAATTAAATATTTAGTTTAGGACTGTGATGCTTATTAATGCATGAATGAGATGGTGAAAATATGACTTGCATTGATGAACCCCCTATTTTCTGTCTTACAAGCTAAATAACCAAAGATGTTGCTGTTAATTACTGACTGTAACCTTACAAAATGTCCCCCATGTTGGGCCAGCAGGCAGACAGACAATAATGGCAATATAAATGAAGAAATGGTAGACTGATTATGAAAGATCATTAGTCTGTCTTAACAATGGACTGGGTACAATAGTCAGGGAACAGAGCGCGTTCTAAACGCCTAAAAACCTACCATACCACAAATGTAATATTTAAACTGTGTCTATGTTTTTGTTCCTATGAACCGGATAACTACAGACCAATAGCCTTAAAATCCCAGTTGAGCGAAAGAAGAGAGAAAACAATAGTCAGCAGATCAGGATATATTCTTAAAGATGGAGAACTAATTAATGATTGTCGATGTGGCTTCAGAACATGTCGGTTAACAGTTGATTCAAAAGCTAGAGTAAAGCGTGTTAGTCATCGTGTAGAGAAAGGCCCATAAATCTAAGTCAGATGGGAATAGATGCTAGAATGTGTAATTGGAGCAAGTTTCCTGTCACTATTAAAGATAACTCCATGTAAGAAAACCAAATGCCTTAAGGGAGCTCTGTAAGTCTAGTTTTATTTAACATTATGATTAACATTTCTTCTTTCCAAATCTAGAAGGGTATGTAATGTCATCACTTGTGTGGTTGCGTAACTAAAGGGTTTTTTTTTGCTTTCTTTTTCTGTGCAACCCTTCTTCCGTTTTTCCCCGTGGGGTCTTCTGGGTGGCGGTTCCGTGTAAGGGCTGTCGTGCTGGGCTCCTTTCACCATTCAGTGCACGTTCACCAGTTCTTGGGGCGCTCATAGGTTTTCACTTTCGTCTCCAATTTTGAATTGTTTTGAATTCCCCAGCTGGTAAGCCTCAGTCCTGAACACCCCCCCCCCCCCCTTACCCTGTATAGTAGAATGTGCCTTTCAGTTTTAAAGACTTTTTGGGGAAATTATTATTTTTCTCTTCCTGTCATGGTTGTAATTTTACACACAGCATACTCTTCCTGGCACTAGTTGCAGCTAGTCATTTCGTGGGGTTCTTAGGAATCCAATTTCTATTTGTTTAAATAAAAAGCCAAAAAAAAATCCCTCCTGGTGGGATTTCCAGGTTAGCCTTTGCTTTTATTTCAAGATCAATCAGGAGACCAAACATCATCCAGATCACTTTATCTCTGAGACTAAGGGTTAAAAGCATGAAAACAAAAGACATTATGATGTGCAGTCATGGGTAAATCCCTCATAGGATCTGTTTCTGCCTGCAGCCCGGAGGTTTGATGTCATCTCAGATTCACTTCCACGGTTATTTTAAACCACGGGGGACTTTTCAAAGCAGATGGAGCATCTGGATCAAGATCATCTTGATTATGATCTAGGCTGACAGGCTGGGAAAGGAGAGCATTAGGCAGAAAAGCAGCAGAGAGGTCCATGATAACTCTGGAGGAGCTGCAGCTCAGATATGTGGATTCATTGACAGGATGACTATCATAAACCCCACAAAGCTGACCTGTAAGAGTGAGAAGCAGTAAAGCCCATAAAACATGTGTGGAAAACCTAGAACTTCCCCCAGATCTTCTCCAAGGAGACTCAATGGTTGCAGCAACATGTTTTTTTTCAACAGGAACAGGGGAACAAAGGGACAGCAAAGTGGATGGAGCTAAAAACAGGAAAAGAAAAACAAGAAAACCTTTCAGAGGCTGCAGAAGACTTGGAATAGGGGATAAAGTTTTTACCTTCCAGCAGAGCAACCACTCAAAACACAGCCAGAGTTACAGCGGACCAGTTTAGATCAAAGGATTGGAAAGAATTACATTTATTTTTTTAGAAATATCTTTTGTAAATTTGTTGCCATTTTAGATTGCCAAAACAAAGAAAATCAAAATCTTTGCAAAAAGACGTTGGATACACTTTCCGCTAGGGCTATGGATTTTTAATCGTTGGAAAGTGATGTTTAAACAATAACAAAAAGTGCCTTTTCCAACCAAACGACAAATGGTTCATTCTCACTTGGAAAGTCGATGCAATTATTCCATTAGAAAAAGTAAAACTTGTGTTATATCTATATTAAAATAACATATTTTTAGTCACCATTTTTAGCCAAAGTTGTTAAGAGCCATTGTGGAAGGTCCAAAGAGCCACAGGTTGCAGAGCCCTGGTCTATCACATAAAACCCCAACAAAACGCAGGAGTTTGTGGGAATGTTACAAAGTGTAGAAAAGGCCAAGCGGTGTGAATACTTTTTCAGCTGGGACTTCCTGCCAGACGTCTCAGTGATGCTGGGAAACTTTCAGCTTCATTAAGGTCATTCCCCAAGATCAATAAGCAGAAGATGATGGTCCATCCCTCAGCTTGAGCTTCTTCCACATTTAAGACATAACGTCAACTTAATCGTTCAGGTGTGGTCGTTTCTGCAGTGTTCAGAAATAATGTTTGTGAAAAATTAAATCCAAATACTAAAGACCCAAAAGTCCGAGGAGTGAGCTTTAGAACGGAGGAACCGGATCACCAGGAACGCTTTAATGGTCGATGAAAACGTCTGAATCACAGGAAAGAAAACAAAGAATCACTGAACCATTTTAAATGTCACTTTATTTTAAAAGTATTCAAAGTTCACTTTGTTTTAATAAATATTTACTTTATGCTCACCTTATTTGAATGAATATTCAGTAGTGTATAAATAAATAAATATCCAAGTAAAAAACACGATATTGTAGCAGGTTTTATTCAAGGTAACATGTTTTTTCTGTAATGGAATAAATGAACAGAAGGAGGTAGCAAAGAATCCATCATGTTGAAATAAAGCATAAATAAACCCGTGGTTCACTTACAATAAATAAAAGCTCTGCTTCCTACTAGTGACAGGATGTGAACTATTACTCTGAGCTTTTACACATTTTCTGTTTCTCTGTAGTTTTAACTGTCAGTGAATAACTAACATCACTGCGTCTCAGTAAAAGTGCTTCCAGGTTCAAGCAGCAAAATACATCAGTTTAAGAAATCAGCCAATAATCCAGGCTGTTTGACTTTAGCTTTGGCTCCACAGTGCTCAGCAGCTGTTACTGACCAGCTTTATAAAAAAAACACCAATAATATCCCTACTGCACATCTTCTACAAGAACACGTCCAGATAAGGATCTAAAATATTTCTTCCTAACACTCTACAGCTGACTCTGATCTACAGATAGTCTTTTGGCAACGTTCACAGTTCAAACATGTTCAACATGTATTTAGATATGGGCTTAAAAACTAAAACATCAAAATAAACATGATACCAGATCAGTTTCACATAAAAGGTTAAACAACAGAAATAAATTAAAAACAACATCACTAAAAATTGCTGCTCTGTTAACACAAAAATTTGTTTCTTTTTTGGGTAAAAAAGCAACAACAAAAAAACCCAGATTTTTTCTCTCTTCTTGAAAATAAATCCAGAACTGCTTGGTCTGAAAGTTTGGGGGATTCCTGCAGAGTCAGTCAGTGACCAGAAGGGGGCGCTCCAGTAGAACAACAACAGAGTCCAGAGTCAAACAAGCAGCAGGTCTTCTGCTGTTTTAGGTTAAAGTCCTCCAACATTTGCTGAGAAACAGACCGACTGCAGAGCTGATGAGAGAAATAAAGGTGCAGAGAAATCCTGAGTCTTTCCGGACCCATCATCCATGGTCCTCTGACTGAAGGCTCGGCTCTTCTCCAGGCTTTACTTGATGCTGCAGTTGCTGGTTTGAATCCGAGCCCTCAGAAAGCTGCAGGAGAGAAGACCTCATGGAGCTCCCATCTACATGAACACAGACCTGCTCTTGAACAAGGCATCCACACTCCAAGGTGGAGGCTTGTCTCAGGAGTTTCTCTTTAAATCTGTAAAACAAGCAGGTTTATCATTTAATAAATGTTCTGATGGAGGAAGAAGCGCCGCCATGTTTGAATGATTTGACTTACTTCTTGTTCGTTTTAAGTGTGAAGATGAAAATTAAACTCAGAGAAATGATGAAGGAAATAACAGCAAAACACAGAGGCAGCCTGGACCGGGGTCCTGGAATAAGAACAGATAAAACAATCAGAATACGCAAAAATCTCCCAGTAAAGTCACATTTAGGTTATTTTCAGCAGCTTAAATGTTTCTGTTTGGACCCACGGACTCACCGGTACTGATGGTCTCCTGCTTTGTGGCTGGAGTGGTGGGGTTTCTATCAGGAACCGGTTCTGTTGTCGTCGTTTTAACAAAGTTTGGGTCTGAAACAGCAACAGCAGCAGGATTAATGAGACTCTACAGAGAAACTCTCATTAATCAGGACCAGAACCTGCAGTTTGGAGCCGTTTACTCACCGACAACCAGCAGAACTTCTGCATCTCTCCTCAGGCTTGGGATGAAACATCTGAACCTGCCGCCGTCCTCCAAGCTCACGTTCCTGATGGTCAGAGACACGTCTCCACGTTTGAGTCCTGCCTCTGACAGAGACGTCCTCTGGACGTACGTCTCCATCATCATGTCTCGCTCCGTCTTCTGGAAGCGGTACACGTACACGTACTCCACACGCCTCTGTCTGCCCGGGACCCGCAGGTCCGGTCTGGACCACTCCACCGTCCTCCCCACGGCGTCCCACTCAGGATCCACCCGACATGGGAGGAGGACGTCATCTCCAGGAGCGGCTGTGATTGGCTGAGACGAACCAATCAGCTGATGGTTACCTGGAAACAAGGGTGAGATTTAAGTTTTATATAATCATCAAAATGAAATAAACAAAATAGTGGAAACTCTCAGGGTGAAAAACGAAAAATATTTTTTTAATTTTATTTTCTGGAAAGTTTCTGAATGAACCAAGTTGTTTTTCTCTCCGGATATTTTAGTATGATTTACCCTAGATGGGAAAAACCCATCAGAACAAGAACAGTGGAAACCAGAGTGAAATATGAAAAATCTGTTTAATTGGTGATGGATGATTGGAAAAATGTTTAGGGAAATTCACAATAGTTCCAACCACAGAGGTGTTTTTCTTCCAGGAAGTAACTGCTTTGGGAAACCTTTCAGCGTGATGTCATGTTTCCATTTAGTTCAATCACAAACAGGCAGGTGGGCTTTGCCAACTAAAAGGCTTTGGTGTGCTCTCCGATCTCAGATAAGAGAAAAGCCTCATCTTAAACCCTTTGTTAAAGCTAAACCAATGATTTAAATGGACATGTGGTTCCACCATTAATTATTTTATTCATGGTTGAAACAACACAGGCTGATTTCTGTTTTTTTTGTTATACATTATTAATTATTCCTATTCTGACTAATTTGGCCCTGAAGCTGCATCTGAAGAGGACAGCAGCCCCAGCTGGAGGTGAATCTGTTATTTTGGATTATATTACATACAAGAGTCCAATGAGTAAAACTGGGACATGAAGCATGGCCTACAGATATGGGGTGAAAGAGAAAATATTAAGGAACTAATTATCTTATACCTGAATTGATTGTGTTATTGATCATAATTCCCCAAAATATTTCAGCATGAACCTGTTCTTTAAAAAAATGGGTAAAAACCAGCGGCGTAAACTGACCTGGAAACTATTCAACTGGTGTGGCTCATAAGATTTACTTGTTAATTTACCCAAATCACAATTTAAAACATTTAATTATACAGTTCTCCTGTTACAGAGCGATCCTTCACTGTTATGAAGGTGGCAGGCAAACAGATGGAGGAAACTGATAAGATGACTACTGAGCAGATCAGGTGATAGAACCCCAACTAGATGAAGACATTTGCATCATCATAAAGTGGAAAAGAAAGCGAAGCCTTCACATTATTCAGAAATATCCCAACTGAAGGTTTTGCTAATAAAATGAAGGTCTGATGTAAGACTTGACTGAGAACATGAACTGAGTGTACCTGTGTTAATTTATTTCTTTCTACATGGTCTGATTTCAGCCAGCCTTCCCATGTCCCACCATGACTCAACTCTTTTTCTATTACTGCTGTGATTAAAGTCCTGTCTGAGTCACATTGGTGGTCTAATGACTACACAGCAAGTCATAATAGAGACGCTCAAGCCGCAGTGCATTATGGTCAGTGTAGTAGCTTGCACGTCTCCACGTGAGTTTTTTTTATAACAAGCGGTTTGTGCTTCCAGCAACCGTAGGAGGTCTCTCCGTTAATTTAATAATAAACGCAGCCGAGATGGTTAAAGGCGTTTAAAAACAGCTGACTCATGGTTCGCTGTTTAAACAACGACACCAGTCATGATTTTAATCACAGTGTCAATCTGGTTAATTAGAAACAGTAATACCTTCGCTATAAACTAAATATATGTATGTAAAAACCAGCAGTAATTACCTTTAACAGGCGTCCAGACCAAAATCCAGCAGAAGGTAAAAATCCAAAACGCTGAACGGCTGAAGAGAATCTCACAGAGTCTCGTTCTCACCATCGCAGCCTCTCGGCTCTGACTTCCTGAACAATGAATGACGGCAAATACTACGGCTTACTCTATTTCTGTAGTGACGCATCTCCACCCCCTTTTATGTAACAAAGTCCCTCCCATAGTAACATTACAAATAAACAATGTGCAAGTACTTTTGATATCATAAGTCGAAAAAGGCTATAGTTTAAATGTGACTATAAAGTTGAAAAGATACTTATCTACTGGAAACATTTCTGTACAGTTGAAACCAGAGGTTTATATTAACTACATAGAGTTTTTCTTTCCTCACTATCAGACATGAGTTCTTGGAGTTTGTAAATACAATGCGATTAATCGCGATTAATCAGGGTGATTAATCGCGATTAAATGTTTTAATCGTTGCCCAGCCCTAATATATATATATATATATATATATATTAGGGCTATATTATATATATATATATATATATATATATATATATATATATATATATATATATATATATATATATATATATATATTAGGGCTATATTATATATATTATATATATATATATATATATATATATATATATATATATATATATATTAGGGCTATATTATATATATATATATATATATATATATATATATATATATATATATATATATATATATATATATATATATATATATATACTCAGTCAGATCTTTTAGAAATCTTTAGAAATCAGGGTGTTTAATGTACTTTTCTCCGCTTCCATCCATGCTACCCATTAGCACATAATGTGTTTAGTAATCCTCATACTTTACAGTATGAGGATTAACTATCACAAAATCTTACTTGTGGAAGGTAATTCCCCGGGGTCTGGTTTGTAATGCCCTTTTATTTCCGCACCCATAAGCCGAGCAAAAGTCGGGCATCCTGACGGAGCTCTGGAAGTTTGCTGACGAAATTATGTATTAAGTTAGACAATCAATCTTTTAATTCAATCAATTGGTCCCATGTAGCCCCTAAAGGGGTGACGTCTTCAGTCAGCTAATTTATCTGGAAATCGGTTGAGAATTCACCGGATTCAGAGTGTCTGAAAACATAAAGCACCACTTACCTGAACTGACTTGTAGTCTGTCTGACTGCAGCTTGGTCTGACCTAAGATGGCCGCTCTGTCGGCACGCCTCTCAACCGAGAACGAGGCGTCTACGTATTCATGTCTGTGGGCGCACCGCTCTGCGTCCCGGACACACCCATTCTGTTGTGTCATTACTGGTAGAGTGTCAGTACTGGCTAATTTTTTTTAAAAAAACATTGTGTGATTGGACAATCCCCGATTCGACTCATAGCACAGCTGCAGTTTGTTAGGTTGATTCACGTTTACGTTTGCAAAGTGGAGTAGTTTCAAAATGAGAGAAAATTCTATTTTGTCTTTACAAAAAAATGCTTTTACAAAGCGTTCACTTGAAGAAAAAAACAGGATAAAGGAGCTTGGACCGGATCGTCTTAATTTACAAATTCAGCAGCAGGCAAGTGATCTCTGCACTCCATGGTTGGATAAAGCAGTGTAGGTAGTAGTCAGCCAGTGAAGAAGCGTTGGATACTCAGTGTAGAAGACCATGAAAGGGTCTTGGTTTTATTTTTGTAACCAGGTTGTAGTGTTTTTGCAGATTTCTGCCCAGGTCCCCCTTGAAAATGAGATCCAGATCTCAACGGGGTTTACCTGGTTAAATAAAGGAAATAAAAAAAAAAAAAAAAAAAAAAAAAAAAAAAAAAAAAAAAAAAAAAAAAAAGGATTGCAGCAGAGGTGAGTTGTTGTGGAAAATCACTGTTACACTGGTTTATAGTAATGTTATTTAATATATTAGGAAGATGTGCGTTGTAGTTAGAAATACCTTTAGTTGTGTCTATGCTGTGTAGGTATGTTGATGTAATGTTTGTCAGCAAGATATTTTATTATTTAAGTTGTACTGAAGTTTATGGGTAATGGGGAATAAAACATTTGGTTACTGAATTTTGTATAATCTTGTCCCACAAAAATGCTGTAACACATTTCATAACACAGCCTTAAAAATTGGCAGCAAATGTTATTAAAATCAGGAAAACAATCTAGAAGAAGTCTTTTCAGAAACTGTCACGCTCTTGAAGATCCTCATCACCACACCCATGACCACAGCTGAAAGCTGAAAGGTGCTTTTCAACTATGAAAAGAATCAAGACTTTTCAGTGAAACTCAATGACTCAGGACAGACTGAATGCATTGGCCATGTTGTCAATGGAGAAAAGACTAGTCACAGAGATGACTGACTTTAACAAGAATATAATTGAGAAATTTGCTGGGCAGAAGGAAAGGAGGGCAAAATTCATGTTCAAATAGTGCCATTTTTTTAAGATTTGTTTTGTTTGTTTTTCATTTGTTTGTTTGTGTGCGCCCCCCTCAGTTTTTTTAGCACCAGCCGCCACTGGCAGGTTCGCTTTTGAAATGCTGTTGGGGGGGGGGGCGCACAAAATCTGTACAAGGGCCGCAAATGACCCGAGGGCCACTTTGGACATGCCCGATTTAAAACAACTAGTAAAACATTACATGTTGCTCATCAGACTTTTTTTTATTATTCTAAACAACAAAAAGTATAAGTTTTACTCAATTACTCAAAGCTCTTTGCTTTGAGTAATTGAATTGAGATAAATGGCGATTCAATAAAGACTTGGGAATGTAACAAACAAAAACAAAAAAAATGCATGACTCATCATTCTCATGGAAACTGTTACCAAAACTCAAGGAAAAGCTGTTCCATTGCGTAACAGGTTTCAGCCAATCAAAACAGAGTGACATCACGTGATTGTTGCTTCCTGCAGAGAGTCTGTCATATGATCCTTGGGTTTCAGTCAAGCAACAACAAGGAGTCTTCAGCTGTTTAAAGCCTGAAGTAAAGGTAGGATCTGACAGTGACGCTGGGAACCGTTTCTCCTTGTTTCTATAATGCGGTCATGGACTAACAAAGCAGATTCAGAACATTTGATCAACTTAAAGTCTGATCATTTTAAACAGGTCAGCAGAGCTTCATGTCTGTAAAGAATCTGAAGTGTTGCTCGTTCACTCATGCTGGCTGGGTGTACCTTTCTTTTTATTTTAACCGACTAAAGCAGCCTTTAGATTTAGGAAATCTGGAGTGATAATCAGAGAACTAGATGTTTCTAGGCTTACTAGGAGAGCAGATTCCAGCAGATGGTGTAATGTTACAGAAGAATGTTTTCAGACATAAGTGAGACATAATAGAAAAGCCAGTGACAGATATAAGCTGGTAAAGACCCTATGGCTCAGCAAACCGTCAGCAACAGAAAAAGAAAACACCTGCAGACCCCTGAAAGGCTTCACCTTTCATTCTGACAACATTTAAAGTGGAAATACTTTATGGCAGCCAAGGGTTTGAGAGGGAGAACCGGCAGATTTGATAGAGAAAGTCACTAGAAATGAGAAAGCTGCAGTCTGAAGCATCACTTCTAGTAAAATATTTCCAGCATTAATTTGTTCTTGTTTAAGAAGTGAGGTTTAAAGTGGTGAAGAGAATAAAAGTAAAACACCAAAATAAAAAAATATTTTGAAAGCAAAAACAACAACAATAAAGTAACATTAACAAAGTCTTAGTAGGAAAATGGCTATTGTTCCAGTGATACATGTAAAGAACACGCTGGCAGAGCTCTGATAACGAGAGATAAGGGTAAATATTTACTTGGTGTATCCGGGGAAACCCCATGAGTCACTCTGTAAACTAATCAGTGAAATTACAAGGGATTTCCTTAGAGTTTTTCCAACATGTGTTTTGAGGTCATGCTACTGTGTTTAGCAACAGCCAGCTCGTATTTCATAGCGTCTGACAGAAACTAAAGATAGTGCCAACAATGTTTTGGTTTCTTTGTCTATGAACAAGGTGGAAACTTTATTCAAATTACCCAATCAGTGCACAGCCTGCTTATCAAGTGCTAATAGTCAGACAGCTTTCAGTCTCTGTCAGGTTTATTTTTTATGAATACCTGCCATAATGTGTGGTGTTATGGAGCAATAAATGAAGGAGCGAATTAGTGCCCTGGTGACCTCAAATAACAGATTCTACACACAGAATAAACACAACTTCCCTCCAAATACAGAAGATTATTAACAAAATACTTAAACTTCCGGTTATTTATCTGTAGTCAACAAACTCTTCACCTAGGCTGTAAAAATGTAGCTAAACTACTGGGAAAATCAAAAACAATAAAGGAAAATTAATCAAAAAACATAACAAAAATTAACAGTTAAGAACTAAATTAAAACCAGTCCCCAACAAAATAATGCATTGTTATCACCACACTGGTAAGGAGGTAAATTGCCCCTTATATTTCTATGACTGTAGTATGTTTTTTCAAATCGGGGGCACAGAGGAAGACTGACAGGTAGCGGTTGCTGCCGGTGAGCAGAGGTGTGGCACTGGACTAGATCCACGGTGGAGGGTGGACAGGCCCAGTGGTGGTTGAGTACCAGCGAGAACGGAGGAGCAGTCGCCAACTGGAGTACCAGGAAGGTTCTAGGGATTCAGAACTGCCAGAGACCTGGATGATTCAATTCAATTCAAAAATACTTTATTTATCCCAAAGGGAAATTAAAGGTTGCTGGAACTCATTTGATCAAGGAGTTATTATAGAAGGTGATGGCTGTGGGCAGGAAAGATCTTCTTTAGTGGTCCGTTTTACAACCAATCTGAATAAGCCTTTGACTGAAAAGACTGTTTTCCATTGATGATGCCATGAAGAGGATATTTAAGATTGTCCATAAGTTTCTAATATTTGTAATACAGAAATGCTAGACAAGCCTGATTTGTTTTGCAAAATGAAATGATTCAATAAAAAGACTCTCGTTTGCCCCCAAAAGACAGTCTTTGGCTGGACCCTGGCAAGTCCAGTCAGTTGGCCTTGTTATCACAGTTCAGTGGGATTATGTAAGGCATAATGCATTTGCTGAACCCCGACAGCAGCAGGGTAAACAGTCCAGGATGGGGGTGGGAGGGGTCTTTATGGTTGTCTGAGCCCTGGTCAGGCAGTGTCTGTGAGGAGTGATATTGATGGAGGGAAGCAATGTTCCAATGATTCTCTCTAAAGTCTACACCATGCTCTACATACTTCCAGTCTGAGACATTGCAGGCCACAAACCAGACAGTGATGCAGCTGGTCGTTACACTCTCTATTGTCTCTCTGTAGAAAGTTGTGCGGATGGGAGGGGAATCTGTTGCTCCTCACTTGCTCCATTGCTGGTTAATTGATAGGGGGGTTGGTGATAGCGATGATGTAGTCCTTCACCAGACTCTCGAAGCAATTTCATTATGATTGGAGTGAGTACTACTGGCCAGCAGTCGTTCAATGATGACATTGTGGGTTTTTTGGCCACTTCTATGATGGTTGCAGTCTTGAAGCAGGAGAGGGTAACGGCATGGGGTAGCGAGGTATTAAAGATGTCTATGCCAACATTAGACAGCCGGCCAGCACAGTCTTGAAGCACCTGTCCCGGTATGCTGCCGGGACTCACTGCTTGCCGAGCATTGAGTCTTCTCGAGATTCTCTGGACATCAGCTGTCTCAAGACTGAATGCCTGTTCATCAAGGTGAGGTGTGGATTTTCTCACAGGGGTTGAGAGCTTCATACTGGTCGAAGTATTGAGTGCATTGAAAATGTCTGTGTGCATCCTTGTTGTCTGGATGCCTTGCCACATGCGTCTGCTGTTTGTCGGCTCGTGGAGCAATCTCTGGATTTTCTGACCATACGTTGGTTCTGGTTGACTGTTGCTGATCTGAAGGCCTCCATGTCCTCACCCTTGAATGCTGCATTTTGTATTGTCAGCATTTTGCATACCTCAGTGCTCATCAAAGGGTTTCTGAGTTGCCACTGTGGTGACAATCTTCACCATATATACGAGTTTGACTTTCTGAGATGACTGTTGGCTCACAGGAAATGGGGCGTTAAGAGTGGGGTAAGACATGCGGTAAAGGTCCACGGGCTGGGACTCCAATCTGGGACAGCAGTGCCGAGGACTGAGGGCTGTGCACACGGGTCGTGGCTTTACCCATGAGCCACCACTGCACCCCTTTCTTAACGTTTTTCATTTTGCTGGACCACAGTGTGGTCAAGCTAGCATGATGTGCTCTAAAAATGATTGAACGGTGACAAAGCATCATGGAGTTCCTGGACATCTCAGCAGAGCCACAGGCAGATCGCATCAGTGCCACTCAGCAGTGATGCAGGAAGTCAGTCAAAGGCATTGAGCGCATATAGAGAGACTTTTCAATAGGTCCACATTTCTGTATTACAAATCCATTTTAACTGGTCCAGTGGGATATTATAATGTCTGACAACTAAAACTGAGTTGTGGGTTTTCATTGGCTGTAATCCATAACCTCCAAAGCAACAGAAAATATTAGTTAAAATGAAATATATTGTGTAAAATGAATATATAATGCACCGATTTCAGTTTCAGGAGAATTACTGCAATAAAGTAACTTTCCTATTATATTTTAAGTAATTTCAATACACTTGTATCATGCCACTTTCATGTTCTGTTGCTTAATAATAAGGACTAATCAGAATCGAGCGTCCGTAGATCCTGTGCTGTGCAGAGGCCTTTGAGACGTAAAACCAGCGATATCTATTCAATTACAAAATAATATCTGCACATGTTTTCAAATGGATTTTAAAATGTTTAAAACTGGGAGGTAATATTTTCTCATCCTTGAAACAGTTTAGCTGTAATCGCTGAGGAGGTGCCACCTCTAGAGGAAGCCGCTGATCATCTCAAGCTGATATAACCTTGAGTTGCAAACTGCATCCGAGGCGACAGTGATGAGATGATCACTTTCTGCTGCTTCCTGCAGACTCTGGTGGGCCAAAAACTTTTCTGAGCATCAGAGGATTTCTTTTTGGTTTTTTTTACAGCTCTTGCACAAAGATGTTTACAGATTTGAACCAGAGGATGACCGACTTAGCAGGAAGCTGTGGTGTGGTTGACACACTCTTTAGCGGTGTAAAGAACTCCCTCCAATGGGTAAAGCGCCTCTCCGTCAGAACAGCAGCTGAGGATGGAGATAGCGGTGCTCTGCGCTGTAGTTGGTGAGTAGAAATAACTTTTAATCTACTTCAAAAACTCACTTATTAAAGAGACGTCTTGTGGTTTAATGATTTTAAGACTGACTTTTCAGATTTAGACTTTATTATCCGGAGATAATCCCAAAAAACGTTTTTCTCTGAAGATCGGAACTAAAATGAAAACAAAACTAAGATCTATCTTAAGGAGAGACCTCTTCTGCTGAATAAGCAGTTTGTTCGTGGGGAAAACATTTTATTGTTCATCAAGATCAGGTTTCCTGCATCAGTGTTTGGTCTCTGATCGTTACTGATGCATCGGGTCGAATCGATTTGATCTGCCGAGCAGCCGTCGATGTTCCCAGCTCCCTGCTGCATCACTGCAGGAGAACGTTATTGTTACCAGTCATGTCATTTTATGAAAGCGTTTGATTGACGATTTTAAAAGGCTGCAGACAAAATGTAATTTATTGTTTTTCATTTTAAATCAGTCAGAACGTTTGCTTACTGCAGGTTTTCTTTCCTCTTTGCAGGTTGCCTCAGAGTCCTTCCCAGCAGATCCCAGTTCTTCCAGTATGAGCCTGTTACTCTGAGCTGTGAGGGAAACTCGTCTGAGTGGAGAGTCAGAAGAAACACGTCAAGACAAAGAAACGAACTCTGTCCGTCCCCAGCCCATAGAAATGCCTCTATGTGCTCCTTTCCTGAGCTGTATGAAGTAGACTCTGGAGTTTACTGGTGTGAATCTGCAGCAGGAGAACGCAGCAATCAAGTCAACATCACTGTTACTGGTGGGTTGGAACAGAAAAGGAGCTGATCTGAAATATTTGTTCACCTACACTGATTCAGTATGAGGAAGGGTGACCTGAATGTGGTCTGGCAGAGACAAAAGTCCTCTAAACAAAATAAAGAATGCAGTCAAACTTTCACAAAAAAACTTTAAATACATCTTATCTAGTTCGTCACTTTAGGATGTTCAATATTTTTAAACTATGCCACTTTAATTTAATGATAAGACAGCAGTGTTGTCTACATCTGGTTTGAGCTTTTCGGCTTTCTCGAGACTATTTCTAACGTCCCTGGTGTATCAAGAACAACATTATTTCTGACGTTAGAAATACCTCAAAATGGTTGCCTGAAGGCCACAAATGTCTCCAGTGAGTCAAGCAGCGAATCAAAAAGACACAGATGTAACTATGAGGCGGTTTTCTCTGACGTTGTGGGTAATGTGGGAACTAAATGGTAATAAAGAGCTATTATTTGTGGTGTTTCCTTCAAAAGGAAACTGCACTACATGTGTGAAAGTGTCAAAGACCCACTATCTAAGACCAAACACACATCCTTTGATGTTTTCTGGTAATGTCAAAGTGTATCTGGGTACAGCTCAGACAGATCGTATATGTTGGCTATGAAGAGTAAAATAATGTCATTAAAACTTTGCTTGCTTGAGTCTGGTTATCTTTTTTACTCGTTTTCCACCACATTGTGTTTCCAGAAGGACCGTTGATCCTGGAGAGTCCTGGACATCCAGTGAGGGAAGGGGAACACGTGACTCTTCACTGCAGAGCCTTATCGTTTGTCTACAATCTTACTCATTTCTATAAAAATGGCGTCCTCGTTGGGACCAGCTCTACGGGAAACTTTTCCATCCGACGTGTTTCTAGATCTGATGAAGGACTCTACAAGTGCAACGTCTCTGGAGTCGGAGAATCCCCAGAAGCATGGCTGGCTGTCAGAGGTGAGACGGATGCCTAGAAGGTTGTGGAAATGTGTTTTAAAATGATGGTCTTTTACTTGCCTGTTTGCAGTATTCAGTTATATTTGTATGGAATGACAAGAGTGCCACAAATAAACTCTTAGTTTTATTATTATACTATAAAATTACAGCCTGTAAAATGTCTCTGTGCATTTATGTATTTTTCTTTTGCGTCTGTTCATTATAAAATAAATAATATAATGTTGCATTGTTTCAATAAAATGTTTGTACAATTTTGTAATTTAAATTTTTTTATTAAAATCATATTCGACTGGTTTGAATCCAACTGATTTGAACTGAATACGGACAAAACTGGATCTTGTGCAACAGCGTTAAAACTAAGTTGTCAGGGTGGTTTACGAAGAGCCTTGAGGCGCCATCTGGTTTAATTTGGCACAATGCAGAACTAAACTGAATAGAAACTGAATTACCCGTTTCTTAAACTTCAGCGGCATCAGTTGAAGGCGACAGAACAGGTAAAATCACATGAATTTGATCCAGATTTGAATAACACCCATCTTTATAAAGTGTGTGGTGACTGCTAATGTTTAGAACATTATTTTCTTTTTTAGCAATAGTACAACCTGCTACCCACTGCTCCTATAGAGCTGTCTGTATTGTTCTCATATAGGCCAGCTAACCCGCTATCTTTGTATTTTAAAGGGCACAGTCCTCAAACGCCTACTGCTCCCCTCACACATATACTACTTCCTGTTGTGGCCGGCTGTTTGTTGCTGATGTTGCTGATGTTGCTCTGCCTCTGGAGAAACCACAAAGGTCAGTGTGTTTTCACATAAACAGTAAAAAAATTCACATCCTGCTGCTTTTTAATGTATAAGTGTCATGCTGAAGGTGGGGAATTATCCGTTTATTTTTAAACCTTGACACTGTTAAAGGAAGCGAGAATAAAATAGCTCTATAACCTACAATTTAGCCCAGGATTAGTCATACTTCTGGTATATTTAGCTTTAGAGTAATACTTTATCTACAAGTAATATTAATGTCAGAGACCCGACTTTAATCTGATAGAGAAATTGTGGAGGGAACTAAAGATTAGGGTGATGGCATGGAGGCCTTCCAATGTCACCAAAGATAAATACTCTATAATGACAACAACAATTTTTCAATTAAATACTAAGAATGGTGTAAATAATTTTTGACATGCAATTTTTCAAATAACTGTCAATGCAAATTTGAAATAGCTTTGAGATGCCCTGTCTCGTCTTTAAACCAAAACAAGCTTCTTAGTTTAATAGAACCATAATTATTCCAAACCTGGCAGAAGTATGAAGTATTGTGGGTTAACCCGTTAAGACCAGAGCGGCTCTGACTGCTTAGCTCAGCGACAGTCGCAGTGCAGCAAAACCGCTTTGACGTGTGACACAAATGAAAGAAAAGAGAATAATTTTTCTTCTGTTTTGAAGCTTAAATGTCTGCATTTTCTTTTGGCTCATGAAAGCACCACAGCTGCACAGAAAAGTCACCACAGAAATGTTGATGTTGTATTTTTTTTCTAAGTGAGGAAGACTCAAAGTTAGCTGCGTCTTAATCAGCTAAATCGTTATCCGACACAAAGTTTTCTTCTGCCAGTTCAAGTTTAAAGACATTAACTTTTATGTATTTTCGAGTTCATACAAATAAATCTGCGTAGTCTAAATTTAAATAAATGACAGTTTATAACATCTAATGGATCTAAAAGTCTAAATTTGAGGTTAAAGGAGTTGAAGGCAAGTTGAATGTCGCATTTTAAATGTTATTTTCCTTTGCTTTTTAGTGTTGTCAGATGCTTCTTATAGTTTTTTTTTAGTTTGCGGTTTCATTCTCACTTCAACTAAGTGTCACAAAGCATTTACTGTAGATTGAAATGAAAGGGGAGAAAAGCAGCGTGGCTTGTGTTGAAACAGACACAGTCCAAATGAACTTCGTCAAATAGCTTTTTTCGAGTGTGTGGGTGGTGATGGGGTGGGGGGGGTGTTAAAGGTTCCTGCAGAACAATTCAATCATTTGTATCAGAAAATATGTAATTCTTTGGTGAGAAAAGTAAACTTTTTTTTTAATAAAATCATTTTTTTTCATTATTATTTTTTTATTTTATTTAACCTACATTCTAAAAGAACGTTTTATAGCCGAGTCTGGTCTCATTTAGACTCTTTATGTGCTTGGTTTTGGTTCCGGTTGTTTTTGTTGCCTTTCCCCCCCACAGTCAGTGATGTGAGAACTTCAGCTCCCTTTGACCTTTATTGAAATCATAAATATCAAAACTTGTCGTCATTCATTGTTGAGAAAGAATGCAGTTAAATAAATGTCATGACTGCATGCATGAAATAAAGAGAAAGCCTGGTGACGCAGGATTCAGGGAGCCACAACAGATGTGTTATTATTGTGCATAGAAAGCTCTGCTGATAGCATCAAACTTCATTATAACCTGTGTGGTGTTCCACCTACACAAGTCGGACTACAATGAAGACATTTTTGGCTCTGCAATGTTTTTTTTTTATCCCATTATGAATAAGCTTTTTTATTTTCGTGGTTGCTGTCATACACATGTTCATGTGATTTTTAAATTTGTTCGATGATCTGAAGCATTGAGATGTGATATAAAAAGGCAAAAGCATAAGAGATCTTCAGCCCTAATAAGGGAATAAATACGTTGTCATGGCATAGTGACTGCAGCTTTACCTGTGACTGTCGTTTAATTTTTTTCTCATGTCTGATGACATCAGGCCCTCATGAGAGAAATGCAGGTTCTTGCATCGGCACAACAAATCTTGCCTGCATTGTGAATGACCTGAATTAGCTCATATTTTATTGCCATGACAACAAAACGACGGTTTGAACCTTTAACAGTCTGCAAGCCTGTTGAATGATCTCATCTTCAAAGCTTTAGATTCAGGTTAAAAACTGTTTTCACTGGAGATTCAGAGTGAGGTTGTTAAACAAGTGACTCAAACATTGACTTACAAAAGATCTGTGATCTTACTGCATGATATGTTTAGTGACATCATCACTAAAGATGTCATTATAGTTATGTAAAGACAATAAAACCTCTTCTTTCTTGATTAATTATCATGCATGCATTAATCTTTAAATAAATTCAATTCAATTTTATTTATATAGCGCCAATTCATGAAACATGTCATCTCGAGGCACATTACAAAGTCAAAATCAATCAGATTATACAGATTGGTCAAAAATGTCCTATATAAGGGAACCAGTTAATTGCTTCAAAGTCCTGACAAGCAGCATTCACTCCTGGAGAAGCGTAGAGCCACAGGGTAAGTTGTCTGCATTGTCCATGGCTTTGCAGCAATCCCTCATACTGAGCAAGCATGAAGTAATCTGTTCTACATTAGATGGTAATAGCGGGTGATCTGTCTTCTCTGGATGATGATGACCAGGTGTACCTACTATGAGTGAAACTTAAGAAAGTGCTTTTAATGTTAGCATCACACCTTTCAACTTTAAACCCACTAAGCATAACTATTGGTTGAAGTAATAAATATTACTGACAAGTCAATAAACATTTAATTTAAACATAAACTGCTTCAGCAAGTTTAAAAGTAATCTGTTTGAATTAATACATCTTCATACAATGAAGTTATGGGAAAGAGAGGTGGAAGCTTGACTGAGGTAAGAAATGAGCGTCTGTGGGCAGCACTATGGTTTCATGCCTAGAAAAAGTACGACAGGTTCAGTATTTACAGTGGTGGCTGGTGGGACTAATTTTAGGGTAGGCTAACGGATAATTAACAGATAACTAGAAAAATTTGCATTTCCTGCGAAAATGCACTTGCGAATGCAGTAAGCTGAATGATTGAGCAAAAGATGCAGAGGTTTTTTGAATAAGAGGAAAAATAGCTGAAAAGCATTGAAGAAGTTGAAAAAGTTGAAGAATTTGAAAAAGTTGAAGAATTTGAACATGAAAGAACAATAGCTGAGTGATTAGAAGAAGAAAAAACTGAGGGAATGGCACCAAATATTTACTAACTCATTCTAAACACTGAGGGGGGGGGGGGGGTCGTGTCTGGGCATCCTGCCAGGTCCTGTTGGAGTCAGAGGCCCAATAGGAAAGCATGTGAAATCCAAAAAGTGACAGAAAATTCACACTTGCCTGATAATCACTTGAAAAATTTTAAATGTTAAGAGGAAATTTCAGATTCCTACATTCATCACAGCCACTGCAGTGGGTGTCGAAAGTTGCCATTCTATCCCAATAGAGCCTGTCCCTGACCTGTAGTAACCTCTGGCCAGCAGAGTTCCGTCGTCATGGAAACTCACTCACGCCTGCAGCTGGCGGGTCTACTGAAGTGCAGACACTTTGCTCAGACTCTGCCTCATTGGATTATAATGGAGAACATTGCCTCGCACAACACTTTATATCTCCTGATCCGTAAATGGTAGAGACGTAATTTTTTCTGTCTTTATTTTGTAATGGATAGGAGAAGAAGACAAGCTATCGGTTTTTGCTGGAAATATTTTAATAAAGGTGTAAAAAAGTATGATACAAACAGGATTTTTATGGATATACAAAAATCCTTTAAAAAGGGTCCCGAACCGCTCTAGCTGAAAAAGTATAGGAGATAAAAAAATAATTCCTGCACTGTGAGTATCAGCCGGATTTGAAGGACAACTCTGCTTAATTTTATGTTTGTACAAAAATCGGTGTAGGCATAGTGACGATGTAAAAAGTGCATAATTTGGGGGCATGGAGTTCTGAAACTGTTTCAGCTGCAATTTACCCCGCGAGCAGCACTTGGTTTCTCCGGAACGATAAAGGTTAGAGACGTAATTTTTTCTGGGTTTATTTTGTAACGGATAGGGGAACCGGACAAGCTATCGATTCATTTTTATGTTTGTACAAAAATCGATGTAGGCATGGTGACGATGTAAAAAGGTGGATACTTTGGGGGGAAGGAGGTCCAAAGCGTTTTCAGGATTTTGCACATTCGCTACTCCCGAACAAATTGTTCCTGCAGGCAAACCGTAACAGTTATCCACAAAATTCTATTTTTGTAAGTGCCAGAAGGTCTGGACTTGAATGTGTGAAAGTCTGATGCCTGTACATTAAACGGTTTAGGAGTAGCGACAATTTGAAAACATGTGTTGTTTGGAATTTTCAGGTGTCATTTTTCACAATCGCTCCATTGGAAATGAATGAGGAGGGTTGAGACTTGTTGGCGGTCTGAGGTGATTTGTGAAAAAACTATAAACGTTACACCAATGAGGGTTACATTTCCTGAATCCAGACAAAAATTCCTACGTTTTGATATATAATTTATGTGGATAGATTGAAAATTGAGCGAGTGAGAAGAAGTTGTTCAGAGAAGAAGAACTTGATTTCTACAGTGTGCACTCTATAACTGCCTCCTTGACGACCATAGCAACGCATGTTATTTGCTGAATTTCTTGAAAAGCCAAAATTATTTTAAAAAGATATGAAAAAGCTGAAATATATCATAATAGCTGAAAGATATCACTACATTTTAAAAGTTGAATGGCGTTTCTAGCTGAAAGTAGGCTGAAGCAGTAAGATGTCTAAAAGCAGCTGAAATGAGCGGAATTTTAGTGAATTACATTTATTTCCTATGGGAGAAAAAGCTGAATATTTTAAAAAGTTAAAAGTACAAAAAGATATAGCCATCGATTCCAGAAGAAGCTGAATAGTTTAAAAGTTGAACGGTTGAAATCGGACATAAACTGTAGGAGGAGAAGCGAATCAAACTTTAAACAGTAAAAATGCGAAAGAGGATCTCAATAACTGCATTCACAGTAATTATTCATACATAATGAAATGGTGCAGACTGGATCCCAACCACAGAAGCATGCAACTTGAAGCAACCACATTGCATTGTCTCTGTATTGAAATGTGCTATACAAATAACTTCACTGGGAGATAAACGGCTGCCAGTCTTTGATTGAAGTGGATTCAAAGTACTTTTTAAGTCGACCTCCTGCATCGGCAGTGCAGGGATGAAGTTGCTTCGGTAAATCTCAGACCAGCGAGATCACTCACGTGGCACGTGGGGAAAATCCCAACAGGATGAACAGCTGTGTGTCTTCCCAGTCTGGCGAGGCGCCAAGTAAGAAAGCAGAATGCAGCGTGCGACTGCGTTATAAAACCCTCCATAGTAACGTTATCTCGTAGTTTCGTTGTTAGGGTCGGTGGCCATTTTGGGCCAAGTTGCATGATGGGAGTTGGTGGCCATTTTGACCACATTGCATCATAGGAAATGCAGTTTGTCACGTCCTGAACTGGCGTAACAGTAAAAAGCCCTGGATCTTACAGGCTAGTTTCTGCTAGCAATGTGGAAACCAAGCTTTGCTGATGGGTTTTCACGGTTATGACAAACTTTATTTCCATAAGGGTTTTATTCACCAATGGTATATTAATGTTTGTATTGTCACGCTTTGTCCCTGGTGCCTATCTCCAGCATTCAACGTGCGTGAGGTGGGGTAAACCCTGGATGGATCACCAGTCTATCGCAGGTCTGGTCCACTCGTTACCACAAAATATGGCATAAAAGTCTTTTAAAATTAGCTCATAAAATGTCGGCTATCATAGCGCCATTAGCTTCCCGGGTAGCATTAGTGCTACCACCGAGTCAACACAAGTATGGTTCGTTTTGAACATTATTCTTGTTTTTGTTTAATGTAGGATTTGCATTGTGAATGGGTTAAAACACATACCAAATGTTGTTCTAAATTACATAAGATAATGTAACCTCATTCCACATTCTTTAAAATGAACTTTATCCTGGTCCACAACTGATCTAAGTTAGAGAACTAAACTGAATCATTCTGATAATGGGTTCAACCATTTTATTTGTCTTTTTGTTTCTTTTGTGTGTATGTAGTTCCTTAGCTTTCCTTTTATCTTAGTTTTGCTTAGCAGTTTTAGTTAAGCTTAATTAAACAACTTAACTTACACCAGTGCGTAATAGCCCAACATATGTGAATTCTGAGCCCACATCTCAGTATTTCATTATTATCAGCATTATTACATAATGCTAATAAAGATTCTTGGAATGCATCAAGGATTGGCCCTGAGCCCCTTGTTGTTTGCTGTGGTGATGGATAGGTAGATTGGTGAGGTTGTACAGGCATCTTTTCTGGACTATTATGTTTCAGATGACATTGTGATCTGCAGTGGCAGTGGAGAATAGGTGGAGGAAAACCAAAGTACATGGAGGTTTTCCTTGGAAAAGAGAGGCAGGAAGGTTAGTTTTAGCAAGACAGAATACATGTGTGTGAATGAGAGGGACCCAATCGGAGCCATGAGGTTACATGGAGCACAGATAAAGAAGGTGTAGGATTTTAAATACTTAGGCTCAGCAGCTCAGAGCAGAGGTGGAAAAAGCCAGAAAGGCCAGACTGAGTGAATCAATATATTTTTAATTAGATTTTTTTTCTCAAAACATCCCCTGTCTGAACTGAGAATGCTTCTGTTAGCTGCATGATACAAAGATGGCCTTAGGTTAAAACCTTACCACAGGATATCAGACTTTGCTGCATTGCATGCCTGTGATCTGCTGTTGAACTTTGACCCCCATTTGTGACGTTAAATCTGCTGTGTCTCTATGGTTTATTTGTTTCTGCAGGTAGATTGGACCGTGCTGTGTCATACACTGACGTCACCATCGCAGAGGAGAGGAAACCTCAAAGAATCACTGGTGAGGGCGTGAAAAATGTTAATCTGTGCCAAATGGGTAATAGACCTGAATATTTCAGAGGTCATAGGAGCTGACGAGGGTTAAGACTATTTTAGCATGAAGTTGTACCGTCACTCTCTTCATTCCATTACGCCATAAACCACGCCAACATGGTCACGTGATTTTGTTGACGTTGCAACAGGAAGAACTGAACGTACTGCATGTCTGTCACCATGGTAAAAAAAAACAGCTGTTATTATAGGCAGCATGTTGTAGTGTCATGGGTCAACTGTTTTTGTTTTTATAGCCAAATAACCGACTTTAAGAGCATAAATTACACACCTTTTTTCCTAGAAACAATGACATTTAAACGATTTCAAGAAATTTATACATACATAATTTGTAGCCCCAAAACATTTGTTTATTCCACCAGAATAAAGTTTTTAAACATGATCTGCTATTCCATTTAGCTGAAAGTGTTGAGCTATAAATACACTGAACACATAAATGTACGCATGTCTGGATCATTTATTATAAATACTGTTGAGTCTTAATCTAGCTGAAATGTATAACATGAGAATTTAAAGCAAAAGGAAATTGTGTTTAAAGCCGAGACATAATCAAAGTAAAGTTAGTTCAGAAAGAACAGGCTCACACTGTCTGATACTAGTTGTGTTTAGATCTCAGAGTGTTAAAGATGAACCCAGACATGTGCGTTAATTGTATAAAAAGACACATAACATTCAGAACCAATAAGAATTACCAAAATAATTTTCATTTCCAGCATTCCAAAAATAATAAACAGTTTAAAAGTTTATTTTCTTTATTTTTATTAAAACTGCCTTTCAAACATTATGACTGGGGTCAAAGATTTTACATGGTGTTCCACAAGCTTTTTAACAGTTTGCTGGAAAATGGACCAGTTCCTCCAAACAGAACTGGTGGATCTGGGTCGGCTTTGTAGGCCGCTTTGCTCTCACACCTCTGCCCACAGATTTTCTCAGGAACTGAGACGGGGACTTTTGTTGTTTCAAAACAGAAAAGACATTTTAAATTTATCTGACTGCAACTAGTGATCACAGCTGGTGTGAAATCATAGTGATAATTTTATGTGGAGTTGAACAGCGGGGAAATAAAAACATTAATTTACTCCACTACTTGGGGAGTCCCCCTATTACTAAGGGGGTGGACCTGTTTCGGTTCAATTTGCACGTTATCTAAGCCATAACAAGGCCTTTGTTGGGCAGTAGTATAAAGCTTGGAACTCCACATTACTCCATACATTCTGAATTGAGAAAGCTTTCTGGATAGAAAGCGAAACGTCTTCAAACTTTAAAAAAAAAGTCCACTTGTTTTGTTTTTTAACTTTTTGCATGACATCACAACAGGAAGCAACATGGCAGTTAGACACGCTGGCAGATTGGTAGAAATTAATTCAGAATCAAAGGGAGACATGAGGGCCAAGGACAGCTGAGGGTGATACATGATGAAGCTGATGTTAGATAATAAAATCCAGACAATAGGCAAGGCTTGGAGGTCACAGGAACAGGGTCTTATCCAGAAATCTGAAGCTTGGTAGAAACCAGAAAAGAGCAAATTGAAGTAGAGAGAGGCAGAACATAAAATTAAGGTTGTGATGTAGGGATTAATCAAGGACATGGACAATATGCTGGACTGTGCTGGCAAGAGCGTTCAATAATCTGGTGGAGATCTGTTGACAGGAGAGCGTTTAACTGGAGCAGATTACAGGTGCAAGGCATGAGGCTAATTATCTCTGGTTGACTCAGAATCAAGCCTGTTTGTGGTTCATTTGTCTAGATTGAGCATTTGAATTTAACCCCTTTTATCACGAGGACAGTTTCCGATCAGGTCTCTGTTTGGTAATGCTCTACCCTCTTTATCTTTCCCAGATGTGGGTGCTGTCCCGACCTTGTATTCACAAGTGATACCAGATGACAGCTGACAACGTGAAAACCAGCATTACTGTAGAATTGTGTGTAAATTTTTTTATCAGGGCACAGCAATCTTCGTTCCACATAAAATTTTCTTTGCAGCCTTGTACATTTTGCTTGGTTACAAACTTTTAACAAATTGCTCACATTTTATGCTTATTGGAAATGTTTAATAATTTTCTTTGCAGATGATGAATTTATTTTATTTTCTTTATGTGTAAATCTGAAATTGGAAAGGTTCTCTAGTACGATTGTTTTCATTACATTTTGGTTTAGACTATTATTATAGTGTTAGCCATTTCTCCTGTCGGTTCCTACAATACTTTTGGGTCTTTCTTCAGTCTTTGTTTACTGGGCCCCTTCATACTTCCTGCTTAGATTCTTTCCTACTTTTCTCTGCATTCCTCTGATTAGTCCCAACTGGTTCCTATGTCACCATTCTTACCTCTTTTTGTGTGATTCCCTCTAGTAATATGGCAAATGATTTATACTGTTTTATGAAATGTTTTCATCCTGTTGTTGGTGTCCTTTGTGTTGAAGTTTGTTTGGTTAATTCCTGTGTTATGGTGAATTGTGCTTTTGAGTTCTTAAAAACAGTTGTAGAAGAAGAAAAGATGAATCCCTATTCATCAGGGGTGTCAAACATTTGGCCCGGTTCCGGCCCGCTGAACAATTTAGTCCGGCCCGGTGGCCTAATGCATTATCATTATAAAAAAATAAATAAATCTTTTTTTGTTTTGTTTTCCAGTCTCCTGTCTGGCAATGTGGCAATAAGAATTGTTGTCTTAATGCCAAAAAGAGCTCATCAGATTTGACTTTCACAAGTGGAGCAGTACTGCTTTTGCCATAGTGCTCCGCTTGATTTATGAATGTGAATAGTTTTATTATGATTCATGTTGGGAATATTTCAAATGATATGGACACTACAATGGGAAAGTAGGAGAGGAAAGGAAGAACAAGAAGAAAAAAGAAAAGGTGAAAGAAAGAGGAGATAAAAGAAAGAGAATGATAAAACAATGATTAAAAAAATAAATGTACTTCGTTTAATTGAAAATTTGCAGTTCCTATATTGTCCACGAGGGGCGCTGTGTTTTAATCAGCAGATGGTAGCACTGAGCTTCAGATGTGGAAAATTGATTTTAAATCATTTCTTAATTTTTATCTGTTTGATGTATTTTGTCATGTAGGACAGGGTTTTTAAGTTCCAAAAAAATGTGAATAAATGTTTTTCAACATTGTATAATCACTGTGATCAGTTCCTATGGATAATGCAAAAGTAAATGTTTAACTGAGTAAAAGTATTGTTGAAATTGCACATACTTTTCTTAAAAATGCTGAGGTTATTCATAATTGTGTAAAAGTATAATTCATTTAATATAAAAATCAACAACAAGTCCACTTTTATTAGTTCTATTTAATCTTGCAATGAGTTAACTCGTGTGGCCCTCTTGAGATCAGATTAAGCTGTATGCGGCCCCTAAACCAAAATGAGTTTGACACCCCTGCTCTAGATGATTATGGTGGTATAAACAGGTTAACAGTTTGTACATGTTATGATATATTTTTCTGGGATGAACCCGGACACAGCACGCACACACAGAGTCAGTTCTTATGAGTGAGTTTTTATTGAATAGTGTGGAAGATGGATGATTAGACCAGAGTCTTTCAACGGACGGAGGTGAAGGGTGTAGAAGCTGGCTGGCAGGAGGAGTGTGGAGAGACTGACCGGGAGGAACTCTGGAGCCGAGCACTGGAGAGCAGGACATCTGAGCAGAGCCGTGGAGCGCAGAGCATCAGAGCCGAGCAGAGCATCAGAGCCGAGCAGCGGCGAGCAGAACATCAGAGCCGAGCAGAGGCGAGCAGAGCATCTGAGCCGAGCTGAGCATCAGAGCCGAGCAGAGCATCAGAGCCGAGCAGAGGCGAGCAGAACGTCAGAGCCGAGCAGTGGCGAGCAGAGCATCAGAGGCGAGAAGAACGTCAGAGCCGAGCAGTGGCGAGCAGAGCATCAGAGCCGAGCAGAGGCGAGCAGAACCTCAGAGCCGAGTAGTGGAGCACAGGACGTCCGAGCCGTGCAGAAGAGGTCTGAACGTCTGAGCCGAGCGGTGGAGGTCTGAACGTCTGAGCCGAGAGGTGGAGGTCTGAACGTCTGAGCTGAATACTGGAGAAAACAAAACTGTCGGAAAGTCTTTGGGCTGACTGTAACAAGACCAGGTGAAAGGAGTCTTCAGGCTGACGGGTACAAACGGAGCTGACAAGAAAAACTGGCAGGGACTGAGCGGGAGTGAACGCTATGGACCGGCGACGGGAACAGAAAGAGGTGAGTCTGATAAAGCGGTGGGAACAGGTGGAAGCAGTTGTGGGTTAATTGCAGCCTGCCAGGTGAAACTGATCAGGCTGCGCAGGAACAAGAGAGAGGGAGAGAGGCTCAGCATGCAGCCAATAAGCTGCATCCTGACAGTACATACCTGGGCATCACCTGATTAGGTGTTTTTTACCCTTAAGAAAAAAATGTCCTGGTATTTCCAGTTCTTTTCATTTGAGTCCAGAACAATTTGCTAAAACTCTCAGTGAAAAAGGGAATTTCTGCACTTTGACCTTTCACCACCTCTGATAAAAGCAGAAAATTTAAAACAGTCCCAGTTGCCAAAGTTAAAAATATTCATACAAACAATAGAAACATACATTGCATGTGAAAAGCGCGGGGCTTTCAGAAGTCCAGCGTGCGTTTCAATACAAATTTACATGGGGAATGTCAGATTCCTGGGGCTTTAGTTTCACAGGAAAAAGGTCCTGGTCTGAGGGTAGAACTATTCAACAAGCCATGGGGCTTTGCTCAATGGACGGGGTTGTGTGTAGCAAGGCTAAAGACTCAACAAGCGGGAATAAGAAGCAGTCAGGAGATGAGTTTGCAAATCTATCGTTTTTATATGCTAAATTTATAAGAAAAAGTAGTTTTAAGATGTTTTAGGTGAGAAACTACACCTCCAAACTTCATCAGTCAGTTCAAGGTTATGAGTTGATTTTGAATCCGTTGTTCAACTTGTCGGGAACAACAGAAAACCTGCTGACAGCCTGGTCTCTGAGGCGGCGGTGGGAAACCCGGTTGCTGCAGCATTTAGTCGTCCATGAAGTCGATAATTTCCAGCAGACTGGATCTGCTTCTTGTGGCTATATGTGGACACAAAGGTGTTTGAAGCTACATGCACTCCCCAGCAATCCAATCATGTAGACGATGGAACATGAGGAACTTCTGCTGGTTTGTGTTTGTTGTGAGATCACATCTAGAACAGGGTTGTCCACCAAATTTCTCTGTGGCGTTGGAGCTGTGGCCACAGCTTTGGGCTCAGAGGCTTTACAACAGGGGGCTTAAAATGAGACTCTGTGGGGCTCCCAGTTTCATGAAGACGCAACAGCTGACTGTTGGAAGAGAATCACTATTTAAATCTGGCTGAATTTATTTTGTTACTTTGGGGCGGCAGTAGTGCAGGAGCTAGGAGATCGTCCTGTAACAGGCGGGATACCGGTTTGAACTCTCGCTCAGCCATTGTGTCCTTGAGCAATACACCTACCTTGCTTTGTCTTATGTGGAAGGCAAAGCAAGGCTGTTAGATGATTATCTGTCAGTCTGCCTCATGGCAGCTGTAGCGTACCACTGTCAGCGGGTGAATGACTGAAATGAGTGAGAAGCACTTTGGGGTCCTCGGGACTTAATAAAGCACCATAGTACAGACCATTTACCATTTGGGGTTTTCTTTTTAAACTTTAGTTACCATCCTGTTTACTGTAGGGTGAGAACATTAGTTGTGTAGCTTTTTTTCTTATAGCCATGTCTTTACCCACGTGCGTAAATCTACTTTATCGAGTCATGCTTTAGAATTGTTCTTAGCGACAAAGCAAAACTAAAGACATGTGCCTTGAACCTCCGGTATGCTGTCACACACGAGTGACTAGTGAGTCAGCCATGACCATCTAAACCACAAACTTAATCAAGCATTAAATAGCTGTTTCTCTACAGGTAAATTCCCTCAGAAGTTTCAGTGTTTACCAAATTTGTTTTGGGTATCTTTGGCTATTACTCCACAGAATGTACTTTCCTCTGTGTGTTTTTTTTTATGTTCCTCTCATGTACACCACTTTGAATTGTCTTGTTCCTGTAATTTGCTATAAAAATATAAACTGGCCTTGCTTTATTTTAAAATCAGTAAAGCAACACATAAATTGCTGCTAAAGTTCCAGAACAGACACACTTCCATATTCAGCAGTTTTTTATCACCAGTTACATCATGAATTTACTTTCACTGCACTGAAACAATGAACTGGTGTCAGAGCAGTGAAACCTCCTCCCACACAGTCTGGAGACTAATGTGTGACTGAATGGAAGATTCACGTATGGAAGAGTCATGACTTTTCACATGACAGGAGAACTCTGATCAACGTGGATGGTGGGCATGCTGATGTGGCGTACATCTGTCAACATATGAATAACGATCTCCAGTGCACACAGTTTTTATTTTATGGATGAGGAAGTGGGGAGTGCGGTGGGAGTCATAATTTCTGCTGACCGTTTTACATCGTGTCATTGTGTTTTGGGCAGTGGATAAAATGTCTCCTTAGACGATGTCAATCAGTGTCTTTTTAGTGATTAAAGATCTGGATGGAAAGAATAAGTGAATCCCTGCCGATCCAGAAGTGGCCTGGATTTTCATTGAAGCATGCGTCAATGGGCCTCAATTGTACCATTAAATTTACCAAAATAATAAAACGTTTTCTACAGAGATCTCCAGCAGCCATTGGGCAAAAGGCGAGGTCCTACCTGGACAGGTGGGCAGTCCATCTCAGGGCAACACAGAGACACACGGGACTAACATCACTGCACTCACACCACAGGGAGGTAGGAAAACCTTTCCCACTGTTCCTGTCCTGATATTAAACATTAAACATGCTAACTGGGGTCTGTAAAATGTGAGATGAAGCTGTTGGGTTTTTAAAAATGGACTGAATTTATAAAGTCTTTGTCTAGTCATACTGACCACTCAAAGCGCTTCACTCTATCGCCACATTCACCCAAACACGCTCATTCATTCACCAAGACGGAGATCTGTATGCAACTTGGGGTTCGGTGCCTTGCCCAGGGGCACATCAACATGTGATGGGGGAAGCTAGAATCAAACCTATAACCTTTCAGCTTCAAGAAGACTTTTCTACCCGCTGATCCACAGTCGGCCCAGTTTTTATAATTTCTTTGGGCTTTATTTCTGATCTAGAGGTGAAATTCTGGGCAGTCTGGCTGCTGGAAGCCTGGTGCAGGAAAACCTGCAAAGAAATAAAGAGACAGAAGAATCTACTGGCATCTCTCTGATGAGAGCTGATGGGGATCAAACCTGCAGACTGCTGTACTATCACCTGCATAACCACCTGCATGGAATTACATTTTTGATAGCTAGTTTTAATGATGATATAAATTTATGTCACTGCTAATTTTAGTCTCCTCACTCTCAGTGGATTCTGCTCTGCAGTGAATCAAAGGCTCAGATATGCAGCCACTCCTTCAGGAACGGGGTAAACTGGTTTCTACCGCTAAACCATTAGGAGAGCGAGGTTCTATTTTTAGGTGATTTAGTAGTGTGAGTTTCTATTTGTAGCAATAAGCCGTAGATTATCAGCCTGGGAAAAGTTTCAGAGGAGTTGGTGTTTCTGCTAAACATTCCAGTGACCTTTTCCACAGATACTCTGATATGTTTAATGCGTATCTGTGGAAATACTTTTATTCTCTGATAAATCATTTGGTATCAGGAGAAACTTATTTTTAATGACAGGTAAAGGTAATTAACACATTGCTCATGATGGCTTTAATAATACTACTACTACTACTAATAATAATAGTAATAATAATATTAATGATAATGTATTTCATTCGAAAGCCCACTTCGAGGATACTGTACAAATCCAACAATATATCAACAATAAATGATGACGAAGACAACACATACAGTATAAAAAAGTTACAATGAACAGTTACAATTATACACAGATTAGCACATTTGCTAAAAATACTGTGGCTGAGTCTTTAACTTTTGTATTTGGGAACAATTAGGATGAAGCCAGTCGACCTGATTAATTTTTACATGTTTTTTTTTGTTTTTACTTAAATTAAACTTCACACAAATGATGTTATTACCTAAAGATGAGTTTAAGTAACAGTTTCATCAATTCAGTTTGATTCAATGAAACATCTTCCAGGTTAAGTGGGCTTGGAGGGATTTATCTGGTTACAGACATAAACATTGTCTTCTGGACGATGGATTTAAAGGTAAAACGAATTAAATTTCAGTCAATAATACATAAAACAGTTTATTATGATGAAACATTAAGCAGCTGATGAGCTACTGAGTCATCCATTAAGGGAACTTTGTTCATTAATAAATCTTCCTGGAGAGATGTGTTTGATTTTATGTTATTTATAGCTGAGGCAGGTATTTCCTCCTTCCTTGTTGTGAACTCAGAGATAATTAAATGTCTCATAGAAGCATGTGATACACACCTCCACGTGTCTGAAGGAGTGAACACCTCCAGCAGAGATTGCTGCTACTCACTACCAGACTCTCTACAATCTGATTCATCAAACATAATTCATTAAAAAGGTTGTAAATAACAAGACAGCCTGTTAAAAGACTGATGGCTAAGTTTTTTTCTTATGCTTCTGTTTATTTTCTTCATTTTTTTCACTCGGTTTCCTGTCTAAAAGTAACAAAGATGTGGTTGTTTAAGGTGCTGACTCAGCAGCTGTTGTCATTTTGTTCCAGGAACTTTTAAGGCACCAAAAAAAAATTACCTGCCTTCTTTTTTAAGCAAACAGCTGATTAGATTCTCTATCCTTACTATAAAAGGAACAAGGATGTCTTTGTTCTAGTTTCCTCTGTTTCCATCAGGTAGTCATCATTACGTTTCTGAAATATCCCCTTTGGGTTGACAGTTTCAATTAACACAGTTTCCCTGTAGCTAATTTACTCAACTTTACACCAAGCTAGATTTTTTTATATATTAGTTTTTAAAGAAATATTTTACTATGATGTGGGGGGACTAAAAGCTTCAATGTACATATAACCAATTTTCCTCCATAAATTTTCCTAAAGGCGAAATGACGATGAAGTTGAAGGGAAAAAAACACGGAAAATCACAGAGATGTGATAAGGAGGAGTACAATGAAGCATCTGGGTATGACTTATGTGCATTATTGTATTTTTAGGTTTTTAACAACATAGTCTGCTTTCTTTCTAACTGGTGTTGGTTTTTGAAAATTTGTTAGGTCTGTCTCTTTATTTCAGTGTTCATGCAGGAAAGTCAAGGCCAGTTTTTCAATCTGGACTTCATTCGTGGTGGTCATGAAGAAAACTGCTGGATCAGATCCTCTAGGGAGGGACACCAAACCGAAAGGCCGAGCTAAATGTTACAACAAATCTGAGAGCTGATCATACAGCTTACAGCCGTGGGTGGATGTAAGGGAGCAGGACAGTGAACGCACTGTGGTTAAACTATATTAGCTAAGCAAATTTTGGTTGAAAAGACGGAAAATGTGGGTTAAAAGTAAAAGGTACAAGGTCATTGGTTAAAAAAGAGTTTTTGTTCATCAAACTGCCAAATCATTCCAAACGTTCAACATCAGTGTAAGGAGAGAACAATCCAGTGGTGGCTGGTCAATAGAGAGCGTCGCCCCCTTCAGAGACAGTAAACGCAAATTACAAAATGAAAAGTAAATATCACAACTTTTCTCTCATGAAACCTATTTGAATTTTAATTTTTCAGCAATCCATTCTGCATTATTTGTTTAAGTCATGTTTTTTTTTTTTTTTTATCCCAGTGGGACACTTAGACAGCTAAGCTTGTACGTATGCGTTTGGCTTCCATGTGACTTCATGCTGGTCTCTGATTGGTTAAAGAATCTCCCGGGAGGAGCAGCTGTCTGCCCCTGTCGGCCAGTCAGTGCTTTTTGTGTAATTCTTAAACAGTTCACATTAATTCATCATTCCTGTTGATCAAAGTCAATCAAAGTCAACAGGAATGATGCCTGAGTGTCAGGCGTGTCATTCACGCCTAACACTCAGGCAGGCGTGAATGACACCTAAACCCAGATGCAGACAGAAGAGTCAGGTCACAATATCACAGCAAATTTAAACGCAGGTTATTACTTTATAAAATGATCATTTCACAAGACTTTCAATAGAGGAAAAAAAAAGCAGATGAAGGAACCTGGACCGGACTGACCAGACTTAAGACTCCAAGTGAGCGTGGCCAGCTGTTATATTTTCATTACATTGGCTCTTTGTTTTAAAATAGATTTTTAACTTTTATAATGTACGTTAATGCTGAGTTATTGAGCTTTTCTGTTGACTCCAGGTCCTTGAGGACAGACAGTCAACATTTACTCTCGGTTCCACAGATAAAATACAAATATTAGGGTGATTAAACTTTCTCTGTGCCCATGCCTGGACTCTGGAATCAGTCTTCACCAAATCCTCGGTCTATAACTGAACTTGTTCTTGTTTAGATCAGAGCTCTAGACTTTGTGATTCAGGCAGACTTTTACCTGACAGACATGACAAAGACGTCAGTGGAGGCCAAGTATGTGGAGGGACACCACTGAGGCTGAGTAGGTAGTTACAGAAGGTGGAGGTGATGAGGACAACTAAGACCTGAGTCTCACATGATGGAAAGAGAACATCTGGACCAGATGTGATGGATCTAATCTCTGTGACCCCCAGTAAGGTGTGATGGTGTGCTATGGGAGCTGCAGAGTGCAGGAGAGGAAGGACTTAGCAGGCAGGGCATTATGGGATGCCGTCTACTGGACCTTAACCCAGTCTATGCTGCAGGAGTCCAGAAAAGCTCCAGATGTATCTCCACAGAACTCACCCTGGTAATGATGTTTGACCCATTTCCCTCAGGGAGAAGAGTCAGGAACATTAAATCAAAAACTAATAGACTTAAAAACAGCTTCTTAACCAAAGCTGTGAGGGCTGTCGCCCCCTGCTGGAAATCAATAAACCATCAGATCAGTTCATAATTGTTACATGTTGCAAAATCACTACTGGTAGCCCAGGTTCCTGATCTGATGAACATCATTTTACTGTTTCTCCATTTAAAGTGTGTATTAGTACACTTCAGTCTCTCAGAGAAACATCCAGGTAAATTTCATAAACCTGTAACTAAATTTATAGCCCAGTATTGCAGACTGCTGTCCACCTTTTTGACTAGAAATGAGCCCATTAGGAGTATATGCAGGCTGAAGCTCCTCAGGAAGGGTTGTTGTTGGCCAGTATCTCATTATTTCTGGGTTAGGATTGATTCACCACAAATTGGAAATACTGTTTATTAACACTTAAAACAAGTTTTTTTTACATCACACACATCATGTGAATGGAGCTCTTTAAACATGTTCCTGCTAAACTGTTACAGATCTGGAGAAACTTCTGACTGAAGACTCTGTTGCTGTACAACAGCCTGATGAAGAGCAGGCTCAGGGTTGTCTGTGATGTTCTTCATTTTATGAAGAACCTTTCTTTGTGAAATTAAAGGTTACGCTGGTGGATATGGTTCAGTTATACAATAGTTATTAAAGACAAAACTGTCACAACCTGTTTTCAGGCTCTAAATGTTTCCAACATGGTTGAATATTGAAGACTGAAAACAGAAGATGCAGAAATCGGTTAATGTATCAATAAATGCAACAGCAGCAGCAGTTTACAGCCTGAGATCCCAGAGTCACAGGTTTGAATCCTGTGGTGCAGATGAACAGTGACATCTAGTGGCTATTTCTTGGTACTGCTGAGGAAACAACCTAACATACACAGGCATGTAATAAATAAGTAACAATAAACAAAAACAACAAAAATAATATATTTTATTATTACATATCTGAACATTATTCAAATATCAAAGTATTCCAGGATATTAAAAATATTATTAAACTAGAAAAAAAGTTAATAGTTTTATTCCTTTTCTATAGCTTTCTCACTATTGCAGTGCCCTCAGGGCGACAGGGAGGCGTTCCACAGACGAGGAGCAGCAGCTAACAAAGCTCTGTCCCCCATGGTGCTCAGTCTGGTTCTTTAGCAATTTAGTGTGAAGTCTAGAGATGTTTTCAGTTTCCTGAGGAAGAGTCATTGTTGGGCCTTCTTCACTAGGTGGGAGGTGTTCACAGTGTAAGAGAGGTCTGAGGAGATGTGGATACTTGGAGATGATAAAGCATCTGCTCAGGTATTTTATGTAGAAACGTGATGTTTTTTGAGGTAGAATTGTATAAATATTGCAGTTGGCCCGTCTACTTCCTGGAGATAAATCCACAACCTCTGATTGTACGTTGGTCTGAAGGTTAATGGATTCCTGCAGGGTCTGACTGGTAGCGACCAGAAGGGGGCGCTCCAGCAGAACAACAACAACAGAGTCCAGAGTCAAACAAGCAGCAGGTCTTCTGCTCCTTTAGGTTAAAATCCTCCAACATTTGCTGAGAAACAGACCGACTGCAGAGCTGATGAGAGAAATAAAGGTGCAGAGAAATCAGAAAGAGAGTCTTTCTGGACCCACATTGGAGAACAATTTAAAGATAAATGTCTAATTTACTTTAAACATGAAAGCTGAGGAGCAAATTGAAATAAAATAACTGAAGCAGTTTAGCTTCAAACCCTCTGAAGTGAACCACCAGACTACGTCATCCTACGACCGCTCCAGCTGACCAGTCAGACTCACCTGATCTCATCCATGGTCCTCTGACTGAAGGCTCAGCTTTTCTCCAGGCTTTCCTTGATGCTGCAGTTGCTGGTTTGAAATCCGAGCCCTCAGAAAGCTGCAGGAGAGAAGACCTCGAGGAGCTCCTATCTACATGAACACAGACCTGCTCTTTAGCAAGGCATCCACACTCCAAGGTGGAGAGTTTCTCTTTAAATCTGTAAAACAAGCAAGTTTATCATTTAATAAATGTTCTGATGGAGGAAGAAGCGTTGCCATGTTTGAATGATTTGACTTACTTCTTGTTCGTTTTAAGTGTGAAGATGAAAATTAAACTCAGAGAAATGATGAAGGAGATAACAGCAAAACACAGAGGCAGCCTGGACCGGGGTCCTGGAATAAGAACAGATAAAACAATCAGAATACGCAAAAATCTCCCAGAAAAGTCACATTTAGGTTATTTTCAGCAGCTGAAATGTTTCTGTTTGGACCCACGGACTCACCGGTACTGATGGTCTCCTCCTGTGGGGCTGGAGTGGTGGGGTTTCTATCAGGAACCGGTTCTGTTGTCGTCATTTTAACAAAGTTTGGGTCTGAAACAGCAACAGCAGCAGGATTAATGAGACTCTACAGAGAAACTCTCATTAATCAGGACCAGAACCTGCAGTTTGGAGCCGTTTACTCACCGACAACCAGCAGAACTTCTGCATCTCTCCTCAGGCTTGGGATGAAACATCTGAACCTGCCGCCGTCCTCCAAGCTCACGTTCCTGATGGTCAGAGACACGTCTCCACGTTTGAGTCCTGCCTCTGACAGAGACGTCCTCTGGACGTACGTCTCCATCATCATGTCTCGCTCCGTCTTCTGGAAGCGGTACACGTACACGTACTCCACACGCCTCTGTCTGCCCGGGACCCGCAGGTCCGGTCTGGACCACTCCACCGTCCTCCCCACGGCGTCCCACTCAGGATCCACCCGACATGGGAGGAGGACGTCATCTCCAGGAGCGGCTGTGATTGGCTGAGACGAACCAATCAGCTGAAGGTCACCTGGAAACACCGGTGAGATTTAAGTTTTATTGATATTAAATATAATCATAAAAATGAAAGAAACAAAATAGTGGAAACTCTCAGGGTGAAAACAGAAAAAGAGAATTTTGAGTGTGTTTTTTTTTTTTTTTTTTTTTTTTTTAGGAACATTTCTGACTGGACCAGGTTGTCTTTCTCAGGATGTTTTAGTATGATTTCTCCTGGATGGGGGGGAAAAAAACATCAGAAGAAGAACAGTGGAAACCAGGAGGGAAATTGGGAAAAATGTCTGTGTAATTTGGTGATGGATGATTGGAAAGATGTTCAGCAAAGCTGACAATATCTCCAACCACACTGGCGTTTTTCTTCCTGGAAGTAGCTGTTTTGGGAAGTAGCCTTTCAGAGGCTGCAGAAGACTTGGAATAGCGGACAGAGTTTTACCCTTCCAACAGAGCAACCCCTCTGAACACAGTAACAGAGTTACAGCGGACCAGTTTAGATCAAAGCAGGATCATGTCAGGATGTCTGAGACTGAGGCTCCATTGGAAAATGTCTTTTTGGGTGAGGGCTCTTTAGCCAAAAAGAAGTGGGTAATATTTTGCCATGATCAGTGCTGTCTGAATAGTGCAGTCAGTAAGGAAGGAGGTAGGAAAAGGAGCCTGTATGCTTCCTCTCACAGCTCCTTCAGCATAGGAACCTCACAATGTCCATTTCTGGTGCTAAGGACCTATAAGGAATCCCACAATGCTTTGTGTGACATGACATATGAGCGCCGCTCACCTTAAGGAAATTAGCGAAAATGTCCAGAGAGAAGAGATCACATTCTTTGTAGTTCATTTTCAGAAGGTTTTAGGCCTGGAGTTGAGTCTCATCATCTCTGTGTGTTTCCATCACGTAAAGACGTCACAGTTAAAGGCCGTCTGAAATCGCCACAGCTGTCCGAAGCTCCTTTCCCATTTACAACAGCGTTCTGTTGACCTCATTAAAGGTCAAGAAAGAGGAGGTAGGAGCTATAGTTAGATGTTTTCAGGTGGAGGCTCAGTCCAGACCCAAATCCAACTGGGAATCTGTGGCAGGACTTTAAATGTTGATCTTGGCAGATGTTCTCTGTTCAACCTGACTGAGTCTGAGCCATGTTCCTAACAATGGGCTCAAACGTCATTCTGTAGATGGTGGATGTTTACCACATCACTCTAGCAGTTTGTGGGGAAATACTGAAACCTTCAGCTGCACACTGCTTTGTGTTTGTCTATCACAAGGGTCTGCAACCTTTACAATCCAAAGAGCCACTATTGCTAAATAAACCTCTGTTAGAGCCGCTAATGTTCCATGACCTTTGGAAAAAATGACAACATGTTTTTTATTTTATTTTTTTGCAAATATCTTCTTTATGGCAACTTGTTCCCATTTTAAAGAACCGCTGTTTTATTTCTATTTTTAGATTGCAAAATACATAAAATAACATTTTTGCAAAAAGAGGTTGGGTACACTATCCTCAATGTCTATGAATGTTTATCTGTGGAAAATGATGTTTAAACAATAAAAAAATAAAACATGCACCGTTTCCAACCAAACAACAATAAAAACGGTTCATTCTGGTGTGGAAGTTCAATACAATTGTTCCATTAGAAAAAGTAAAACTTCTGGTATTATATCTATATTAAAATATGATTAGTCACCATTTTTAGCCAAAGTTGTTAAGAGCCATTGTGGAAGGTCCAAAGAGCCACAGGTTGCAGAGCCCTGGGGTCCGTTCTTCGTACGTTGCTTAAAACATCCGAGATCAAATGACACATCCAAGATGACTTCATCGGGCTAATCCTGATCCGGCTAATTGGGTTCTTCGAACACACCTGTTGTTTATGATTAGTATGGCTGGATTGAGTTATCTGAGATAACTGCGCGTTCATGCGTTTGTTTAAAAGGGGAAATGTATCGATAGTAGAAACAATGATCAGCAGCGCTGCTATTGGCTGTTTAACATGAACAAAGAACGCCCACAGTTTTTCTCCCAAGCAGAACACGAGCTTTTAATGGAAGGTTATGCTGAATTTGAGTCATTAATTAAAACGACAGGTAACACCTCAAAGTCTGCTAAAGCCAGGAGAGAGGGCTGGCAAAAAATAGACAAATTAATGCGTAAATACTGTCCATGATAATTTTCTGTAATGGAATACATGAGCAGAAGGAGGTAGCAAAGCATCTAAAGACAGTTACAAGGCCGGCTTTTTATCACCTGAGGAACAATTCCAGGATTAAAGGACTGATGTCTCAGCAGGATCTGGAAAAACTAATCCATGTGTTTATTTTTAGTAGAATTGATTACTGCAACGGTGTTTTCACGGGTCTGCCTAAAAAGTGGATCAGACAGCTGCAGCTGATCCAGAACGCTGCTGCCCGCGTCCTCACCAAGACTAAGAAAGTAGAGCACATAACCCCAGTTCTAAAGTCCTTACACTGGCTCCCTGTATCTCAGAGAATAGACTTTAAAATACTTCTGTTAGTCTATAAATCCCTGAATGGCTTAGCACCTAAATACATCACAGACTTGTTATCAGTGTATCAACCCTCCAGACCACTCAGGTCTTCTGGCTCCAGCCTGCTCTGCAGAACCAGAACCAGAACCAAACAAGGAGAAGCAGCATTTAGTTCATATGCTCCACTTATCTGGAACAAACTTCCAGAAAACTGTAAAAGTGCGGAAAGCCTGAGTTCCTTTAAATCGAGATTAAAAACACATTTGTTTAAAATTGCCTTTGAATGTTCTAGTTAAACTGTTTTACTGTTTTTAATGTTCTTCTTTGTTACTACATTCTATCCCTACTTGCTTTTATTCTATTTTCTATCTACATTTTATTATTTTGGTATATCTTAATCATGTAAAGCACTTTGTATTGTCTTGTACTGAATTGTGCTATATAAATAAATTTGCCTTGCCTTGCCTTGCAAAGAATCCATCATGTTGAAATAAAGCAGAAATAAACCCGTGGTTCACTTACAATAAAAGCTCTGCTTCCTACTAGTGACAGGATGTGAATTATTACTCTGAGCTTTTTACATTTTCTCTTTTTCTGTACTTTTAACTGTCAGTTCTGTGTGAATAACTAACATCATTGGGTCTCAGTTAAAGTGCTTCCAGGTTCAAGCAGCAAAATACATCTAGGTTTAAGAAATCAGCCAATAATCCAGGCTGTTTGACTTTAGCTTTGGTGTCTACAGCACCCAGCAGCTGTTACTGACCAGCTTTATAAAAAAAAAACAACTATAACATCCCTACTGCACATCTTCTACAAGAACACGTCCAGATAAGGATTTAAAATATTTCTTCCTAACACTCTACAGCTGACTCTGATCTACAGATAGTCTTTTGGCAACGTTCACAGTTCAAACATGTTCAACATGTATTTAGATATGGGCTCAAAAACTAAAACATCAAAAATAAACATGATACCAGATCAGTTTCACATAAAGGTTAAACAATAGAAATAAATGAAAGCAACATCACTAAAAACAGCTGCTCTGTCTATACAAAAATTCGTTTCTTTTTTGGTCTAAAAACCTTAGATTTTTTCTCTCTTCTTGAAAATAAATCCAGAACTTCTTGGTCTGAAAGTTTGGGGGTTTTCTGCAGAGTCATGCAGCGACCAGAAGGGGGCGCTCCAGTAGAACAACAACAGAGTCCAGAGTCAAACAAGCAGCAGGTCTTCTGTTGCTTTAGGTTAAAGTCCTCCAACATTTGCTGAGGAACAGACCGACTGCAGAGCTGATGAGAGAAATAAAGGTGCAGAGAAATCATGAGTCTCTCTGGACCCATCATCCATGGTCCTCTGACTGAAGGCTCAGCTCTTCTCCAGGCTTTCCTTGATGCTGCAGTTGCTGGTTTGAATCCGAGCCCTCAGAAAGCTGCAGGAGAGAAGACCTCATGGAGCTCCCATCTACATGAACACAGACCTGCTCTTGAGCAAGGCATCCACACTCCAAGGTGGAGGCTTGTCTCAGGAGTTTCTCTTTAAATCTGTAAAAACAAGCAGATTTATCATTTAATAAATGTTCTGATGGAGGAAGAAGCGCCGCCATGTTTGAATGATTTGACTTACTTCTTGTTCGTTTTAAGTGTGAAGATGAAAATTAAATTCAGAGAAATGATGAAGGAAATAACAGCAACACACAGAGGCAGCCTGGACCGGGGTCCTGAAATAAAAAGAGATCAGAACATACAGTAAAAAGTTGAATTTAGGTTATGATCAGAAGCTGAAACATCTGTTTTGACCTGCTGACTCACCGGTACTGATGGTCACATTCTGTGGAGCCGATTCTGTTGTCGTCATTTTGGCTGACTTTGGTTCTGAAACAGCAACAGGATTGATGAGAGTCTACAGAGAAGATTCTGATGGTTTTTATCAGACATCCAAGGTCTGGATGAAGCGTTCTGCTGGTTGCTTAGTAACAGTTTAATGTTAGCTAAACAGAAGAGCAGCAGCGTTTACCTTAAATGGAGATCAAGACCAAAAACAAGCAGGAGGTAAAAGTGCAAAATGTTGAATGTCTGAATGAGAGTGAGCCATGAGCATGTAGAATGAAGGGTTACACTGACATTCACTACAAGAGTTTCTTTTATTTGGATAACATTCTGCTTTTGTTACTGTTAGCTGTAGCTATTAAAACAGCTGCAAACATCTGTGTAGAAGCACAGGTGGTGAAGAAATGCATCTGGTCAGGAAACACGTCTTGAAAAACATGTGAGGGATAATGGCCGATGAGGAGTCTGTTATTGAATATTAATGGACAACGTGGAAACGTGAACCATCCAACATGAAGTGGAGGACGGTTGAGGGCGTTATCTCACTTATCCCATGGTCACTTATGAAAGAAAGATTAAATCAATTATTAATACTTTAATGTTTTTTTCCAACTGTTAAAATCATACGTTTTTCACAAGAAGCGACTGAGGGAACTATTTAATATCTCTTGTTGTGACGCGTTGCCAAGGTAACCAGCATCAACCGTTTGCAGTTACCAGCTAACGTTTGAGCCAACACAATAATTTAGAACAATCAGGATCTTTGACCAGAACTCTTTATAGATGTCCTATAGCACATTTAAAAAAAAGGTGCATAGTCACGTTTTTGACTTTTTAAAATTATACATCAGTAGCTAACTCTGGTTGGATACAAAGTTTTTATGAAAGATCATCATACCCTGCTGCCATTTTAATTGTTTTTTGGTGTTATTTGCTTAATCTTTGCTGAATTTGTTTGTAAATAAATCCTTTTGTGTTTATTTATGATTTCATCAGAAGTACGCACGGCGAAAGCGCAGCAGGGGATAAAACATGGAAACAGCTAACGGCTATTAGCATCTCCACGCTAAACAAAGAGTGTTTCCAAGATCTAGTGAAAAGAAAAAAAAATATTCCAAGAGTGAAAAGCCTGGAATGTCTCTGGGAATACAATCTGAACGTTGTTGTTCACTGAAGCAGACACTAAACCTGATGAGGCTCTGATGTGACCCTCTGATATGAGTCTCTTAAAGTTGCTGTAGATCCGTTTATTTAATTAATAACGGTTGGTCTTCAATCACGCCGAGCTGCTGCTTTACTGTGAGGCACTGCAGAGGTTAGAGCACGGTTCAGGATTATGTAATTTTGATTTATTAATTTTGCAAACTGGTATTATGATAGTTCTGTGATACTGTCACTAGATGGCGCCACGTCTGTTTATATCTGCTAATCGCTCCCGGTGCTGGGGCTATTTATCCACAAAAAGGACCATCAAAACATTATCAGGATGGAGGCTTGGTGAATATAACCTTATTTTATCATCATTAAAGCGGTTTTTGTTTTTTTTATAAGCATTTAATGTGGCTATATACCTTTAGCGGACATCCAGCAGCCAATCAGAATCAAGTATTGATCCAGACCATGGTATAACCCAGGGGTCGGCAACATATCCCTCCGCCTCATAACGCGCTGCAGCTCATCCTGACAGCAGGAGCAGAGTAAACTCAGAAAGAGCAGCTTTGCCCGTATTTTCTGCAGTTTACGGTTGCAATGACTGATGATAACTGCTGGAAGTAGATTAGGCGGTGCAGATCACCATTTTGTTCAGAGATTGGTTCTAAAGATGAGTTTTATACTCATCTTATAACATTGCAAAACCCAACCCATAAACCGTACTTTAATGCTTATTTGTTGTCTTTTTATGTCCCTAAAATGTAAAATTAGTATTAATTTAAATTTAAATGTTTAATACCATGTCTATCTTTGTTTAAGGGGTAAAAAAAATATTTTGGCATGAAAACGGATATTTATTTACAAGGGGACAGATAGGGCATTGAGACTTGTTCTACAGTTGATGCCGCGACCTGACGTCACAAACTGGGAGGAGGCAGTACTGTTCTTCACCAAGACGGCTGCCCCCATTAAAAGACCTTCAAATCAAAATTACTCTTAATTAAAAAAGCGTATCATTTATTGAACAGTATATAATAATTTTATATTTAAAGTACTTTCAGCAGTTTGAATTCTGATTTTGACCGGACTTCTCCTTTAAATCTCTGCTGCATTAAACCTTCCTGTAACATTGACATCTTTAACTCTGTGTGGTGAAATAGCTCAGTGCTACTGAGACCTACAGACTGAACTCACCAGAGACTGTGATGCTGGTCCCTGCAGAACCAGATCCATCATCAGTCTTCACATCACAGTAACACTGTCCAGAGTCTTCAGTCCTCAGTCTGGACACATGGAGTCTGATTCGTCCTTCTCTGAGGACGTCTTTGTCACTCTGGACTCGTCCTGAAAACTGTTCATCCTGAGACTCTGACACCTCAACACCATCAAGGACCTGATACAAGACTAATTCTTTCCTAGGAGTTAACAAGCTGCAGTAGATGAACAGATCTCTCCAGGATCCATCAGGTGTGGTGGTGAAGGTCCACTCCAGAGTGATGCTGTGGTTCTCCTCTGCCTGATAGGAGCTCTGTGTCACATTCACTACAAATGTTGCTGCTGAGGAGACAGAGAGGGAAAGAGAGGAGCAGACACACTGAGAACTGGAACATGGGAGTCTTTAAACTACATCTCTAGAGCTTTCTGTCCCATGATGCTCTCTGTGCTGTCAGAGCTCTGCTTGATGCTCTTCAAGTCAAACTGCTTGATCAGATGCAGCTGGAGGATTGAAGTGTTCCCTTCACTGACAGACTTTTCACTGATTATTGATGGATTTAGACTGAACAAAGAGAAGATGGAAACTGACCACAGAGACATGAGTTGAGGATGATGAGCAGCAGGATCCTGCAGATCATCTTCTCCCTGTGAGAGGAGACAGAGGAGGAGAGTCAGCAACACATCAGCTCCAGCATCACTCACTGATCTTCAGCAGCTTTTCTGAATAAAACAAGCAGCGAAGCGCTGTTGAGGAAAATATCTTAGTTGTTATATTGATCAGGCATTTGTATGTACAGTAATAAGGTACTTCTGGCCTCTAAACTATGTCTCCCCTTTCAGGGCAAAGAAAAACACAGTTTATAGGATGTGTTGAGAGCTAGTTTATGGCTTTTGAGGTCATTTGGCTTGACCCCTGATTGGACGGTTTGAATACTAAATCATGCTTTACTGAATGAATAGCTTCTTTGTTTTAAAAACAGACACAGCTTGTAGCCACAGTGTCTGCCCCCCCCCCAAAAAAACTAACCAGGAGGGGTTAGTTAATGTGATAAAAGGATGTCTTTGCGAACCTTTGATTAGACAAAAAACTGCAATGCCTGGGAGAAGGACGAGGGTAACAAACTAGCATGTAAGTTTTTGTCTCTTGGAATTACAAATGAATTAAATATGCATATTTTAAATGTTTGCCTCTGATCATTGTTTCTCCTTTACTGCCAAATCTTAAACCGGGGTAAGATGGGCCTTCAGAGATAAGCAGGAGCAGGCCCTTATTAATATCCACAGTGGTTAAATAATTACCTTCCCCCAGGGCTAAACATGGTATTATTACACACAGTATCTTCCTCAGGTGGACCCACAAAATATTTTCACTGTCCATAAATATAATTAGCTGCACTGTCAACTACATCTGCAATGATTGTGTTTTTAGGCCCATCTGCTCATTAATGTCATAAAACCTCATTCACATAATCATCATTTAGTGAAGGAGCGGTGATAGGAATATGACGCCATCTATGCAGCCATTTATGGAAATCCTGAAATACATGAATAGAAATCTTTGAAGTCTAAAAAAGTGATGCTGAATAAATTGTTGCTTTCACTGATATCTGCAACTCTGTGTAGTTAATTTATTAGTTTTGTGTATCTGTGAGAACACCACTAAACTACAGCAGCTGGGTGCAACAACATTCCTGACATGAAGTTACCTCTGAAAGTTTTTTCTGCCTTACTTACATATCAAAGAGCTGCTGGCATGAAAACAGTTTGTTCAGAACCAAAAGCATCTCCTCGTACAACCGTTCAAAGGGTTTTAAAGAGCAGTTCAAGTGAATATGGAGCTTATGCAGGTCGCCTATCTATCGAGCCTAGAGGACCACTTTGCTTGTTCTGGTGGAGTCAGCGAAACAGCGCCCCCTGGTCTCAGAGCACAGTCTGACACCTGTAATGACGCCTGCATCCAGCACACAGACTTCCATAAAGTGACACGCCTTTTTCAACACTTCCTTGTACAGATCATCTCAGCTAAAAATAAAAAAAGCAGGGTTAGACCAAACAACCCTGCTACTGAGTAAGGTTGTTTAATTCTATTGTCATAACTGACTAAGAAAAAACGCAAAAAGAAAAGCCAGGGTGTGCAGGAATTTACCCCAGACATCACTCTGGATTAACCCTGCTCTTTGAACATGTGGGAGCGAGCAGTTAGAGCTGCAGGCTGAGATCAGTGGAGCACAAATCAACAGCAAACCTAGAACAAACTTCTCCATTAGAACTCTCTCATTTAATCCCTCTCTTCCTCCACCCCATAAAAAAAATAAAATAATAAGAAGAATGAAAGGGAACTTTTGCCCTGGGGTTTGACAATATCCACAACAGTTGTGTATTGCTGTAAATAAAATAAAACAAACAAAAGACCAGCAAGGCTCACCTTTAACAGGCGTCCAGACCAGCAATCCAAAACGCTGAACGGGTGAAGAGAATCTCTCAGAGACCTGTTGCTCTCACCATCTCAGCCTCCGCTTCCTGAACACTGAATGAGAGAACTGCCCTTAAGCTGTTTTAAGCGTTCCCTCTCCCCTTTCTAACTCCACCCGGTGAAAAGGACAACCCACAGTGCTCGCTGTAGGCGGAGCTGAAGCAGCTTCTATCCCGCCCATATGGAAGAAAAACAAACATTCTCATTGGAATCTGCCTTTTTTAAAAATTCCAACTTTAAAACACAGATTTTTTTAGACAATGAATTCCTTACACTTAAATTTTATCTGGTAAAAATTATGGATGTGATTTTTTTTTCATTTTTTAAAAATCACTTCTAAAATATCCCCCAAATAATTTTTACCTGCAAAAAAATCTGTTAAAATAAATTTGCCTACATAACATTTGTATAAATATTTTTGCATGGTATTAAAACAGTAATTTAAAAACAAATATCCCTGCTTTTATTTGATCATTTGGCTTAATTCCCGTCATCAGGAAAAGGTGTCACATTTGTGTCTTTTCCAGCATCACTCAGAAAAACCAGCAACATCTACAGTCTGACTTCATCCAGTCTCCAGATTGTCTGCTCTGGTTTGAACAGAACGTTCTGGACAAGTGAAACAAAGTTCTGCCGGCTGGGAAACTGCAGCCAAGTGATCTGACAGAGATTCACTCTCAGCTCCATGGAACTCTGAAACGTCTCAAATGCCAAAGTTTAGCTAACCAGCAGAGTGAGTGGCCCCCACACCTCAGTGATGCAGCAGTAATTTTTCTGCACATCCTGAAAAACAGTTTGTTCCTGTTTTTACCAGTAAAAAGCCAGACTAATAGATGGAGGCAAAAAGTAAAAAAGGTCTTGATAAAACAAGAATAAATCACTTTAACAGTGTTTTTTTGTCATTACAACATACATTCCAGTGAAATGTCTCCTCTGCATTTAACCCACCCTTTAGGGTCTTCCTCTGGGTCCCAGAGTGTCAGTCTGTGGGAGTCAAACCCAGAACCTCCAGGACAAAATCATAATGCTAACCACTACTCCCCACTGTTTTCTATCTCAGCCAGAGTTTTCACAGCCTAACTGTAGCTCAGGTGAAAGTCCCTCTGCGTCTGTCCATCATGAGGACCCTGCTGATGCTCATTGGAGTGAACCTCCACCTCACGTCTTGGTGGCTGAATAAGCCTGGAAATAAACTACAACGTCTGCACTCTCTACCCTCTGGACATTTTGGATTGATTTCCATGAGGTGGGCTTGATGTCACACAAAGGATTGTGGGATTCCTTATAGCTGCTTAGTGCCCATAAGGGACATAGTGAGGTTTCTATGTTAAAGTAGCTGCTAGCTAAAGGAAGTGTAGGGGCTACATAATACTTGGGCGTTGGCTTGTCTAACAGGTCTGTGAGGACTGGGTGTGAGTCCAAGGGAGCACTGCGGACGTTTATACCTGACATGGATGTAGGTGCTGTATTCTGCAACAACAGAGGGGGGGTTGGGGGGGGGGGGGGGGGCAGTACTCAACATAAGCAGTGGAAATGCAGTAAAAAGAGAAGAAACTGTTATGGTTTAATTGTTTTATCAGTACAAATCTGGTTTCATTTTAGTTTTAGACTCATACATTTTAAAGCCTTATTTTGGTGGTTCAATTAGATTGTATTTATATGGCGCCAAATCACAACACCATCATCTTACAGCACATTCCAAATTCAAATTAAATCAGATCCTCCATGTTGGTCAGAAAGTTTCCTCTCTAAGGAAACCCAGCAGGTTGCATCAAGTCTCTCCAAGCAGCATTCACTCCTCCTGAAAGAGCGTAGAGCCACAGTGGACAGTCGTCTGCATTGTTGATGGCTTTGCAGCAATCCCTCATACTGAGCATGCATGAAGCGACAGTGGAGAGGAAAACTCCCCTTTAACAGATATTTATAGAGATTTCATTGCCTTTCTCAGAAAGACATCATATTGCTGGGCGGTTGACAAGGATGAAGCCAGTATCACCGACTTCTGTGTTCATGAAAATTAATATTCATGAAAAAAAACATTTGCATTTCTATGGATTTTGATGAAATCTCTAGCAAAATGTATGCATAATATATTTATAATTCTTCATTCATAGAAGGCAGACAATCTTCCATTTATTAGTTTCACTGAAGGGTTCAGTGTCTCGTGTTCTAACATCTGTAGGCCGGACCAAAAGCGGGTGTGCGTTCCATAAACTCTGTATCCATCCACTATATTTATAGAGGGAAATACCGCATTTAAAGGCAGGATCTGAGATTCTTTACATTTTGAGACATTTATAGCAGAATTATTCATAATATTTCTATAATATTATTTCAGGAAGCGCAGATAATAATATGGTTGGTAGTTTTCAAAACCTGAATCTTAACCCTTAATAATTTATTTAGGGTGTTTCAATGGAGGCTGCTATTTTTTGTCTTCAAAACTTTTATTGAAAATTATAAGAAAGTATAAGAAATACAGACCAAATGTAGTCCAAGGGTCATCAACACACAGTCATGCCAGGGGTGTTCATAACTCAGTTGTTATTGGGGCTGAAATTCTTTCATACTTCATCCAGCATTACAGACAGAAACACAGAAATATTTAGATCAGAGGTCAGTTTGATGCTTCTTTTCAAACTATTTTTCTTCTGTTATGTAAAAATCATGAGTGAAAACAAATCTGGGGTGTGTGCTCTAATGTCAGAGAAAAATAAAAATAAATATTCAGTCGCTGCCAATTTATTATGCTCAGTGACCACAGCCTGAGAGAAAGCAACACATTCTGATGACTAAAATGGTTTTGCTTGTATCATGGGTCACAAATCAGTCGTGTGATCAGAGGAATGCTGGTGTTTTATGTGTGTTACTAGTGTTCCCTCATCAGCCCGAACAAGTTCAGAAGTGTTTCTCCATCCATGGTTCACACAGATAAAAAAATACACAAAATATGTTGACATGTTCATTTCAAACATACATTATCAAATACATGTTGATTCATGGCTTGTCCCTTTGCTCTGTATTTGTTTATATAAAAAAACTTTGTAATATTAATGAAATTATTAAACAGAAAGATAAACATAGTTCACTCTTTAGTATTCAAAATATGTTTCATTTGTTTACAGACTGACTGCAAACTCTATCAAATTTAAATAAAACCAAAGCTCAGCCTTAACTGGTTTGAGTTGTGATACCTCATGGAAATCACCTGGTAAATTATTGCCAAGTTTCAAAGGTTATTGCTTTTTATTGCAGGGAGCAACACCTGCGTAATATTTAAACATGAAGCAGAGTCAGTTCTAAAGTGAAATAATAATTAAAGACTGGCTATTGCTTTATCATAGTGCGAAGATAACACTCGGTTAATATTTAAACATGAAGCAGACTTGGACTGAAAGGGAAACATAATTTAGATATGAACAAACAGATATTCTAACTTGTTGTGCACTGTGGACGTTCTTAGAAATTTGTAGGTCTGCAGTGATGTTTTAAGGCTTTGCATTTAGAATAAAATAAAGAACTTGATTTAAATATTTTCTGGCCTCATATTTATAAAGAAAAGCTAGATACACCATTAGTATCTAATCCCTTTATAAAGGGATCTGTATAAAGACCTGCTGTCCACAGACAATCGTTCTCTTCACACGTTGTTCCTCAACAGCAGCACTGGAGGGACACCCACACCGTGGAGACAGCCTCCTGGGTCTGAATGGGTTTGGACACCCATGGACATTTGCAGAGTCGGCCAGGCTGAGTCGTCTGTTTTCTGAGGAACCAGCATCAGAATTTAAAAGCCAAAAGTACTGGAGACGGTTTGTTTGTAACCTTTCTCAGCTGTTGCAGGAACGTTGAGTTGAGACGACGTGAAATGATCTCCTCTCCTGTGGCCAGACTGAGAGGAAAGCTGATCTGAAGTCACCTGCTGCATCCGGCACAGGCCCTGACAAGAAGCAGCTACACCAGGGAAGCTGAGCAGAGGTTCCCACTACCACATGCTGCAGTCCCCACAGTGCTGTTTCCTAAAGCCTAGAACCAGAGCTGCCTCCTAACAGCCATGTGAGGAGCTACTAGCTGCATAGCCTCCTGTAGCTGCTCAGACAACCAGCCTTCACTCTGCTTCAGCTGCTTCCACCTGGATACCCCAAAGAGAACCAACCTGACACAGAGGCACTGACTGGTTAGACCCCCATTAGTGACTTTAAATCTGCTGTGTCTCTATGGTTCATTTGTTTCTGCAGGCAGAGTGGACCGTGCTGTGTCATATACTGATGTCACCATCACAGAGGAGAGGAAACCTCAAAGAATCATTTGTGAGGGCGGGAAAAATGTTGATATGTGCCAAATGGTTAATAGACCTGAATATTTTAGAGTTATTAGGAGCTGACGAGTGTTAAAACTATTTCAGCATGAAGTTGTATCTTCATTCTCTTCATTCCCTTGCTCTAGGCGGGTCGTGGAAGAGCCAAACTGCCAAACAAAGGGTATTCAAACAAAGGTGTGTTAAAGGTGTAAACACCTTTAAGTTGTAAAAGGTGTAAAGAGGGTTGAAGGTAGCTATTTAAGTGAAGCGAGAAAACCGCATGGCTGTGATTCCTGCCAAGTTTCCCTCCAGTTCACACCTCCATGCATGTGACCACAGCATTCCTCCTGGGAGCCAGGCTAAAGATGATAACCACTCTCCATTGTTGGAGCGATCAGTTCCAGGTGAATCTACATGTGAATCCAAGCTCTAACGAGGCCTGCAGGTCTATAAAACGGGGAACTCCACACTACTCCAGACATTTTGAATTGAGACATATTTCTAGATCTTTCTGGAGCAGAACTTTTTCAGCGTCAGAATAGAAGTCCAGTGTTTTTATTTTATAACTTTTTTTGGATTGATCATGACCTGGATGACTGAGAATCTTCACCAACTTTAATTTTTGTGTTTTAGAACAATTAGGATTAAGCCAGTTTGTCTAAAAGTGCTAAAGCTGTGGTGGTTTGAGGTGCGGACTCAGCACCTGTTGTCATTTTATTGTAGGAACAGAAACTTTTAAAGCACCAAAATAAAATCCTGCATTGTTCTATACATATTTTCTAAGCAAACAGCTGATTAGATTCTCTATCTTTACTCTGAAAGGAACAAGGATGTCTTTCTTCTAGATCAGGGGTCACCAACATGGGACCGCTGGCAGCAGGTAGCCCCCAAGGACCACATGTGGTGCCTTCAACCCTCCAGTGAGCTGCATCTAAAATGTTATTTAGTTGCTCTTCCTTTTTAACCATACTTGTATTTACATCAATTTAAAACGATAAAAGCAGTAAAATATGTTTATACTACACAAAGTTAAGGTGTCAGCTAATCAGTGCTTTTTGTGTAATTCTTAAACAAGTCACATTAAATCCTCATTCCTGTATATCAAAGTCACAACACTGACACATAAATAAAGATGCAGACAGAAGAATCAGCTCACAATGACAAAGCAAATTTAAATGTAAGTTGTTTTATTTAAAATGATAATTTCACAAGACTTTCAATGAAGGAAAAAAAAGCAGATGAAGGAACCTGGACCGGACTGACCAGACTTAAGACTCCAAGTGAGCGTGGTCAGCTGTTATATTTTCATTACATTGACTCCTTGTTTTAAAACAGATTTTTAACGTTTATTATGTTCTTTAATGCTGAGTTATTGAGCTTTCCTGTTTGCTCCAGGTCCTTGAGGACAGACAGTCTACATTTACTCTCGGTTTCACAGATAAAATACAAATGTTGGGGTGATTAAACTTTCTCTGTCCCCATGCCTGGACTCTGGAATCAGTCTTCACTAAATCCTCCGTCTAGAACTGAACTTGTTCTTTTTTTAGATCAGAGCTCTAGACTTTGTGATTCAGGCAGACTTTTAATGCCTCAGACTGTGGAGGCACTTCTAGTTTCATCTACCTTATTTAATTTGGTTTTATCAACCTTGTTGTAACCTGTTTTTGATGTTTTCTTTAGTCTCCCTGCGTGTTTCTATATAGATTGTCTTAAGCTCTTTGGTCACCAGTATTGTGGATGTGATAAAGGCTTTACAAACTAATGACTGATTTACCTGACAAACATGACAAAGATGCCAGTGGAGACGTCTGGAGAAGTATGTGGAGGGACACCACTGAGGCTGAGTAGGTAGTTGCAGAAGGTGGAGGTGATGAGGACAACTAAGACCTGAGTCTCACATGATGGAAAGAGAACATCTGGACCAGATGTGATGCATCTAATCTCTGTGACCCCCAGTAAGGTGTGACGGTGTGCTATGGGAGCTGCAGAGTGCATTAGAGGAAGGACTTAGCAGGCAGGGCATTATGGGATGCCGTCTACTGGACCTTAACACAGTCTATGCTGCAGGAGTCCAGAAAAGGTCCAGATGTATCTCCACACACTTTTTGACTAGAAATGAGCCCATTAGCTGCTGAGGACTATAAGCAGGCAGAAGCCATCTAGTCCTAGAATCAACCCAAAAACAGCAACTTGTTGGTTAAATAAATCAGAGAGAGTGGAGACATCAGACGGTAAATGAAGCTTAAACTATTTCCCCGATGAAATGAGAACCTGATGACTCAGCAGGGCTCAGTGGGGAGATTAGCTGTCTGATAATCACAAGGTTTAGAGTTTGATTCCTTTATTACATAAAAAAAAAACTTAGTTTCCCTTTCTCATCAAATGTGTTTTCATATGTATTCAGACAAATGATAAAAATGAAACAAAAATATCATAAAACTATGTTGTCTCTTTAGAAAAATTAGGATCAATTGCTTTAGTTGTACCAAAACAAGCATCTGATTATTTCTGGCTTAGGGTTGATTCACCAAATTGGAAATACTGTGTATCAACAAGTTGTTTACATCACACACATCATCTGAATGGAGCTCTTTAAACAGTTTCCTGCTAAATTGTTACAGATCTGGAGAAACGTCTGACTGAAGACTCTGTTGTTGTACAGCAGTCTGATGAAGAGGAGGCTCAGAGTTGTCTGTGATGTTCTTCATTTTATAGAGAACTCTTCTTCTTTGTGAAATCATCTCCAGAGGTTCTAGAGGAGAACCCAGAACAGAACCAACATCTGTTGAGCTTCTCTAAGTCAGTAGCTCTGGTGCTTCTACTCCAGCAGATGAAGGCAGAGGAGATCACTCTCTCCTCTACAGACTTTTTAGGTGTTTGTCTGTGTGTGAATGATTGTTTGTCTCTCTGTGTTGCCCTGTGACAGACTGGCGACCTGTTCAGGGTGAACCCCGCCTCTCGCTCATTGACAGCTGGAGATAGGCACCAGCAAGAGGGATGAGTGTGTTAAAAAATGGATGGATGGAGTCCTGTGTTAATTACCTTTACCTGTCATTTAAAAAATGTTTGCCCTGATACCAAATGATATAAGAGAATGAAATTATTCCCACAGATACTCATTAAACATATCAGAGTGTCTGTGGAAAAAATCATCGGAACGTTTAGCAGAAACGCCAACTCCTGTGAAACAGTTTCCAGGCTGATAATCTACGGCTTATTGCTACAAATAGAAACTCCCAATATGAAATCACCTAAAAATAGAACCTCACTCTCTCAATGGTTTAGCGGTAGAAACCAGTTTACCCGGTTCCTGAAGGAGTGGCTGCATATCTGAGCCTTTGATTCACTGCAGAGCAGAATCCACTGAGAGTGAGGAGACTAAAAATAGCAGCGACGTACATTTATATCATCACTAAAACTATCAAAAATGTAATTCCATGCAGGTGGTTATGTGATAGTAAAGCAGTCTGCAGGTTTGATCCCCATCAGCTCTCATCAGAGAGATGCCAGCAGATTCTTCTGTCTCTTTATTTCTTTGTCCTCATCTTCCTGTTATTCTCCCACTTTTCTTAAAGAAACATCATCACTCACTGACATCGTCTGCATTCTCTGTTTTCCTTCTCCAGAAAAGTAACAACATGAAACAGGTTAATCTAAAACTCTGATGGCTTCAGTTATGAGTTTGACTCCAGTGATCAGAAAGTAACCAGGTTTTCCTGCACCAGGCTTCCAGCAGCTGATCTGCCCAGAATTTCACCTCTAGATCAGAAATAAAGCCCAAAGAAATTATAAAAACTGGGCCGACTGGGGATCAGCGGGTAGAGGAGTCTTCTTGCAATTGAAAGGTTGTGGGTTTGATTCTAGCTTCCCCCATCACATCTTAATGTGCCCCTGGGCAAGGCACCTAACCCCAAGTTGCATACAGATCTCCGTCTTGGTGAATGAATGAGCGTGTTTGGGTGAATGTGGCGATAGAGTGAAGCGCTTTGAGTGGTCAGTATGACTAGACAAAGACTTTATAAATTAAGTCCATTTATAAAAACCCAACAGCTTCATCTCACATTTTACAGACCCCAGTTAGCATGTTGAGTGTTTAATATCAGGACAGGAACAGTGGGAAAAGTTTTCCTACCTCCCTGGAGATCTCTGTAGGATACGTTTTATTCTTTTGGTAAATTAAATGGTACAACTGAGGCTCGCCTTGGCCTGAACTCAGGGGATCCTGCTGTCTGACGCGTGCTTCAATGAAAATCCAGGCCACTTCTGGATCAGCAGGGATTCACTTATTCTTCCCATCCAGATCTTTAATCCCTGACCGACACTGACTGACATTGTCTAAGCAGGCATTATGTTCACTACCCAAAACACAATGACACAATGGAAGACGGTTAACAGAAATTATGACGACCCATCGCACTCCCCACTTCCTCATCCATTCAACAAAATGTTTACAACTCACCAATAAACTGGGTTACATCACAAGTTCACGTCTGCAGCGCTGTGAGAACGGCACCACCAGACGTTCTCCTGTGGTCTAGAATATTCACTTGTTCAGTTTCTGTGGTCAGAAACTGCTGCATTTATGGAACCCTGGGTTTTACTAATAATCAGCGTTCTTAAGAGGCTGTTTGTGTTTAAGTAGAAACTAATGAGGTGACTGATCACTTTACTCTGTTACGTTTGTTTCTGTACATTTAAACCATAAATAGTCGTTGAAGGTGCAGGTTCCTGGATAAATATTTTGATCTGTGGATGCCTTGGTGCTCTCTATGGCAAGCTCATTTATCATTTTATTAGCCATGGTGGAAATCTACAAACAGAAATCCATAAATTGTTTCTTTCTGGGAAAACGTAAAGACTTTTAAAAGTCGTACAATTATTTCCTGCTAGTATAATCATGACACTGGATTTTATTGCTGTTCAGATAATTGTTTTCATAATAAATCATTAGTTGGAAGAAGGTTTTTTATCTTTTATAAGGAACAATGTCGTTGACCAACAATGGGAATCTGAGATATGTTCAACAGGTAATTTTTTAAACAGCTTCCTAATATTAGCTGGTTAGACTTCTATAACGCTGCAAAGTGCATCAACACATTCAGCCAAAATCTGCTAAATTAGAGGAACAGAGTCAGGAAGAATCAGTTTCTTTGTTTTGCAACAGTTTGGTCTCCGTTTCCTCATAACAAGTTTCCCAAGATAGTTGCCACCAGCTTCCTTATTTTCTTCCTTGTTTCCACAGTTTTCTGCTGACTTTTAATAACCATGTAGCTGAAGAAGAGCAGAAGCTGCAACATTCTTTTATTTTTCTTTTCTGGATGCTCCACTCCCAGCCTACCTGACCAGGAAAACTGATGGATGCCTTGGTCTCCTCAGACTGGACCATTGTAGTCCAGTCTTGCATCTCTAGCAGGAGTCTTCAGAGTCTTCAGAGCGTCCAATAAGTCCAAAACTCTGATGAGAAAGTGAAAACATGGCTTCCCATCTCTACCAGGATCAAATATCTCTCCTCATTCATCGATGCAGGCATGGAAATGTTCCTCCTCACCTCAGAGAACTGCTCACCCCCCAGTTTAGAAAAGCATGTTATTCTTTAAAGGTGGTTACTATTTTAACTGTTTTATTTTAATTTAGTGTCCTACAGCTTGTGCTTCTATGGCCTCCAGTTTTATATATTCTCGAAACACTTTATATCATTATTATTTATTTATTTATTCCCTGACATATCCCTGCTCAGGTTATTTCCTCTGCAGTACCATATCATGGCCACTAGATGCACCACAGGATTCAAACCTGTGACTCTGGGATTCCAGGCTGTAAACTGCTGCTGAGCTTCTGATGCATTTGTTGATACATGAACAGATTTCTGCTTCATCTCAGAGTCTTCAGTCACGTTTGAAACATTTAGATTTGACTTTCAGAGCCTGAAATCACATTGTTACAGTTTTCTCTTTAATAACTATGTTATAACTGAACCATCTTCACCAGTGTAAACTTTAATTTATAAATGTTTGATGCTCTAATTCATCGTCCAAGCATGGAAACGAGAGTTTTCACTCATTCAGTTCTGACCAATTACTGACCGGCTGATTCAGGCTGATTTCTGTTTCCATGCTGGGAGAAGAAGGGTAGGTGGTGGAGGAGAATAAATAAATGTCCACCTGGACATCAGACTGGACTGGAGACTAACCTGTGAAGCTGTCTACCAGCAGGGACAGAGCAGACTGCTTCCTGAGGAATCTTAGGTCCTCCAGGGTTTGCAGTGAGATGCTGCAGATCTTCTCTAAGTCTGTAGAGGAGAGAGTGATCTCCTCTGCCTTCATCTGCTGGAGTAGGAGCACCAGAGCTACTGACTTAAAGAAGCTCAACAAGCTGATAGAGATGCTGGTTCTGTTCTGGGTTCTCCTCTAGAACCTCTGGAGATGATTTCACAAAGAAGAAGAGTTCTCTATAAAATGAAGAACATCACAGACAACTCTGAGCCTCCTCTTCATCAGACTGCTGTACAACAAGAGAGTCTTCAGTCAGACGTTTCTCCAGATCTGTAACGATTTAGCAGGAAATGTTTAAAGAGCTCCATTCAGATGATGTGTGTGATGTAAACAACTTGTTGATACACAGTATTTCCAATTTGGTGAATCAACCCTAACCCAGAAATAATCAGATGCTTGTTTTGGTACAACTAAAGCAATTGATTCTCAGAAATGAAAAGAGACATTTTTTCTAAAGAAACAACAGAGTTTTAAATTTTTGTTTAGTTTTTATATTTGTCTGAATGCATGTGAAAACACCTTTGATGAAAAAGGAAAAAATATTTTTTTATGTCAACCTTGTGATTATCAGACAGCTAATCTTCCCACTGATCCCCACTGAGTCATCAGGTTCTCAGTTCTTCAGGGAAACAGATTAACTTTATTTTGCTTCTGATGTCTCCACACTCTCTGACTTATTTAACCAACAAAGTCGCTGTTTAAGGGTTGATTTTAGGACTAGATGGCATAATTCCCTCCATGAGTTGTGAGCTATGAATAACATATTCCAGCTGCATGGTGGTGCGCACAGAGAGGGAAGTAAAACATGAAGTTCAAAGCTTCATCAGGTTCCTCCAGGTGGACTGCTTCCTTTGTCAAGAATCAAGAAGCTTTATTACTACCGTGTCTTTTACCACAATGACATTTTTGGAGGGCAGACACTGGCTCAGAATTGACATAATTACACAAAACATGCAGACATTAGAATCTTTCTAATTTGTTTTTAACGAGCAGTTGATTGCACAGCCCAACAACAACCCTTCCTGTGGGGCTTCAGCCTGCATCTAGTCCCCAGCAGCTAATGGGCTCATTTCTAGTCAAAAAGACAGCAGTCTGCAATACTGGAGATATATTTAGTTACAGGATTGTGAAATTTACATGGATGTTTCTCTGAGAGATTGAAGTGTACTAATACACATTTTTAAGATAGAGACAATAAAATTATTTCATCAGATTAGAAACCTGGGCTACCAGTAGTGTTTATGCAACATGTAACAATTATGAACTGATCTGATGGTTTATTGATTTCCAGCAGGGGGCGACAGCCCTCACAGCTTTGGGTAAGAAGCTGTTTTTAGTCTATTAGTTTTTTATCTAATGTTCCTGACTCGTCTCCCTGAGGGAAGTGGGTCAAACATCATTACCAGGGTGAGTTCTGTGGAGATACATCTGGACCTTTTCTGGACTCCTGCAGCATAGACTGTGTTAAGGTCCAGTAGACAGTATCCCATAATGCCCTGCATGCTAAGTCCTTCCTCTCCTGCACTCTGCAGCTCCCATAGCACACAGTCACACCTTACTGGGGCCCATTGACGGCTGGAGATAGGCACCAGCATCCCTCGTGACCCCAATAGGGATAAGCGTGCATAGATGATGGATGGATGGATGGATGGATGAATGGATGGATGGATAATTGTACCATTAAATTTACCAAAAGAATAAAACTAATTTCACAGAGATCTCCAGCGCCCATTGGGCAAAAGGTGAGGTCCTCCATGGACAGGTGGGCAGTCCATCTCAGGGCAACACAGAGACACATAGGACTAACATCACTCATACCACAGGGAGGTAGGACAACTTTTCTGTTTGTGTGCAGTTCTCCACCTAAACTAGTCGGATTACAATAAAGACATTTTTGTGTCTGCAATGGTTTTTTATCCTATTATGAATAAGCATGATATATAAACATGTGATAGGTAATTGCAACGTGTCTGGCACAATGATACAACCACTAAGACAGTTAAAGCAGGGATTTGAACTTCTAACTCCTGCGTCACTTTAGCCCAAATTAAATGAAATGAAACCTGATCTACCATGAAGACAGTTTTTGATGAGCTTTCTGTTTGGTAATGATCTACCCTGAAAATTAGTGTCACTGTTTGTAGAAATGGGGAAAGTTAGTTGTGTATCTTTTTTCTAGTAGCCATGTCTTTACCAATGTGCATAATTCTATTTTATCGGGTCACACTTTGAGACGGTTCTTAGTGACAAAGCAGAACTAAAGGCGTGTCCCTCAAACTTCCAGTATGCTGTCACACACGAGTGATGAGTGAGTCAGCCATTTCCTTCTAAACCACAAACTCAATCATGCTTTAAATAGCTGTTTCTCTACAGTAAATTCCCTCAGAAGTTTCAGTGTTTACAAAATCTGTTTTGGCTATCTTTGGCTATTATTCCACTGAATTTACTTTCCTCTGTTTCTTTTCTTATGTTCTTCTCATGTACACCACTTTGAATTGTTTGGTTACTGAAATTTACCATAAAAAAATAAACTCCTTACTTTATTTTAAAATCAGTAAAACATCACATAAATTGCTGCTAAAGTTTAATCCAGTTCCACAACAGACACATTTCCATAATCAGCAGATTTTTTACCACCAGTTACATCATGAATTTACTTCCAATGCACCAAAACAAGGAACCAGTGTCAGAGCAGTGAAACCTCCTCCTATACTGTATTTCATTTTCATTTCTGTTAACCGTCTTACATGGTATCATTATGTTTTGCACAGTGAATATAATGCCTGCTTAGACGATTCTACTTTAGACCCTCTGGAGATGATTTCACAAAGAAGGGTTCTCTAAAAAATGAAGAACATGATAGACAACTCTGAGCCTGCTCTTCATCAGACTGCTGTACAACAGAGTCTTCAGTCAGAAGCTTCTCCAGATCTGTAACAATTTAGCAGGAACATGTTTAAAGAGCTCCATTTATTTTATCAACACTTAAAACAAGTTGTTCACATCACACACATCATCTGAATGGAGCTCTTTAAACATTTTACTGGATGATGTCAAAGTTAACAGAACGCCAGACCAGGTGTACCTACTATGAAGGAAAAAAGAGAGAACAAAAAGTTAAAAGATGAAATAACAACAAACAATAAAGATTGGAGAGCAGTAGGAGAAATCAGCAGAGTGAGAAAAATAGGCCCTGATGTCCTCCAGCAGCCTAAGCCTATAGCAGCATAACTATAGAGGTAGCTCAGAGTAACATGAGCCACTCTGACTATAAGCTTTGTCAAAAAGGAAAGTTTTAAAAGTAGATCATATTCATTATTTGTAGTTCATGATTCTACTCATATCCAAAGTTCACTTAATGGGTTACTCCATAGCTCATTAGATGCTGGGTCAGAACCTTAAACAATCACACCATTGTAATTGTCAGACAAGAAACTGGCTAAATAAAGTTAATAAACATAAACATAGGAAAATAAAAATTCATCCCCCAGTCTTTTCAAAGGCTGTCTTGTTATTTTCAACCTTTTTAACAGATTATGTTTGATGAATCAGATTGTAGAGAGTCTGGTAGTGAGTAGCAGTAATCTCTGCTGGAGGTGTTCACTCCTTCAGACACGTGGAGGTGTGTATCACGTGCTTCTATGAGACATTTAATTATCTCTGAGTTCGCAACAAGGAAGGAGGAAATACCTGCCTCAGCTATAAATAACACATCCCTCCAAGAAGATCTATTTATGCTCAAAGTTCACTTAATGGATGACTCAGTAGCTCATCAGCTGCTGACTGTTTCATCATATTTACCTGTTTTATGTATTATTGACTGAAATGCTAATGAGTTTTACTTTTAAATCCATCGTCCAGAAGAAAATGTTTATGTCTGTGACCACATAAATCACTCCAAGCCCACTTAACCTGGAGAATGTTTCATCAAATCAAACTGAATTTTTTCTTTAGTCTGAACTGTTACTTAAACTCATCTTTAGGTAATGGTAACATCATTTGTGAGACTTTTTATTTGAGTAAAAAAAAAATTCAAATCAGTTGAATTCCTTTTAGGATGTATTCTAAACGTCTCTGTTCAACCAGCCTTTATCCTGTATGTTTTTATTTGCATTATGTACGGCAACTTTGTGAACCCTGATTTCGCTTTAAAACGCTCTGCAATTAAAGATGGTATAGTACGGTATGGTATCAAGTTCCAAAATATAAAAATTAAAGACCTTGCAAAATTGTTTTTTATCAAATGTGCTAATCTGTGTATAAAGTCACCATGAGTCATGTGTTAAGTATGTTTACCTGTCATTTAAAATAAGTTTCTGCTAATATCACATGAATTATAAGAGAAAAAGAAACATTCCCACAGATACGCATTAAACATATCAGAATATCTGTGGAAAAAGTTATGGGGCAGACTGATGATGGTTCTGGCTCTGCAGGGACCATCATCACAGTCACTGGTGAGTTCAGTCAGTAGGTCTCAGTAGCACTGAGCTATTTCTCCACACAGAGTTAAAGATGTCAATGTTACAGGAAGTGCAGCAGGGACCTTGGAACAGGTTTAAAATGGGTTGGCTCCATCTAGAAAGTGTAGATGCTGATGGATCTGATGGAAATTCAACAATTTCCCCCTGGGATTATTAAAGTATGTCAGAGTCTGATCTAAGCACAAACGTCGTCTACTTGTGTTCACCAGCTGAGGCCATTATTAACATGAACTCCCAGGTATGTGAAGGAGTTCACCTGATGAAAGTTGGGCCATGATCCCCTACAGACCTGGGTCCACCGGCATCTCCACTGTCTTATCTGGGCTGCTGCACCAGCGGATATCTTAGTAACATTTTGGAAAACCTCATACTTTTGTTTAGTAAAGTGGAATTGTTGCTGTTTGTCCAAACATTTTTGTTCACCTCTGTGTGAGAGTCTTCATATCCTGTCTATATGAAGTCCTGTCAATTCAATTCAATTCAATTCAATTTTATTTATATAGCGCCAAATCATGAAACATGTCATCTCAAGGCACTTTACAAAGTCAAGTTCAATCATATTATACAGATTGGTCAAAAATGTCCTATATGAATGAATGAATGAATGAATGAATGAATGAAAACTTTATTGTCATTGTCACAAGAACAACGAAATTTAAAAAGTGCCATTGATCCGTGCATATGTTTAAAAAAAAACAAAAATAATAAATAAATAATAAATAAATCTCTGTCCCTCAATTTACACACAATATAAGAAATAAATAACAAATAACTAATAAGGAAACCAGTTGATTGCATCAAAGTCCCGACAAGCAGCATTCACTCCTGGGGAACCGTAGAGCCACAGGAAGAGTCATCTGCATTGTACATGGCTTTGCAGCAATCCCTCATACTGAGCAAGCATGAAGCGACAGCGGAAAGAAAAACTCCCCATTAACGGGAAGGAAAAACCTCCAGCAGAACCGGGCTCAGTATGAACGGTCATCTGCCTCGACCGACTGGGGGTTACAGAAGACAGAGCAGAGACACAACAAGAGAGACAAAAAAGCACAGTCTTCATATCCAGCTTCCTTACCAGTGTGAGAACAACATCCTCCAACCTTGATTTCAGATTCAGGACAATCCAATTTGGGATCTGAATGTTTTGCACCTTTATGTCTTGACATCAGTTTTTCTTTCAATATCTTCAGTACGAAGGGAACGCCTCATGCCATGTCTATCTCACTTTATTTAGTTTTATATTTTGTTTCTCTGCTTCTTTCTCTATAGCTTTGCCCTCTTTGCAATCTCTACTCTCTTATTTAACAGTTTACATTCTCCATGGCTCACTCTCCTTCAGCCATTCAACATTTTGGACTTTTACCTTTCTGCTTGTTTTCGGTCTTGATCCCCATTCAAGGTAAATGCTGCTGCTTTTCTTTTTGCTAATGTTAAACTGTTACTTAGCAACCAGCAGAACAGCTTAATCCAGACCTGGGATGTCTGCTCGTGAACTGTGTCGTTTCTGATGGTTTTGTTTGGATTTTAGCGAAGTTTCTCTGTAGAGTCTCCTGAATCCTGTTGCTGTTTCAGACCCAAGCGTTGGTAAAATGAAGACAACAGCACCGGTTCTTCACCGGTATCTCATCATTCCAGATCCACACGATGTGAACGTTGGTGAGCCCGCGAGTTGAAACAGAAACATTTCAGCTTTGATTTTTAGCCTGAATGTTCTGTTTTATAACTTATTTCTTTAATTTCAGCGCATCGCTCCAGGCTGCTGCTCTGTTTCCTCCTTCTGGTTTTCTTCTTCTTTGTTGTTTTTATTTGGTATTTTAAAAAGTTCTCCAGCAAGTAAGTCACAAATAGTTAGAACATTAATGTTTTATTCTCCATCACCTGTTTTAATCAAATCTTTATTTGCTCCTTGCAGATTTTGTAGAAAGAATGTGAGTCAGACGTCCAACCTCCACCCTGAAAGCTTCACTCTGCAGCAGACAGTAATCAAGCACCTGGCTTGGTTTAGTAACGTTTTCCTGAACCTGGATTGGACTTTATTAAATGTATAAAGCTGGGACACATTCATCCTTGCACATCAAGCCTGGCTTTAGAGCTTACACTGAATTTCCAAATTCAGGTTTTGTGGAACCGGCCTCAGGTCAGGTGAGTCGGACTCGTCAGCTGGAATTGAGTCAGAAATCATTCAAACGTGGCGACGTTTCTTCCTCCATCAGAATATTAATTAAGTGATAAATCTGCTTGTTTTTACAGATTTTAAAGAGAAACTCCTGAGACAAGCCTCCACCTTGGAGTGTGGATGCCTTGCTCAAGAGCAGGTCAGTGTTCATGTCAATGGGAGCTCCATGAGGTCTTCTCCCCTGCAGCTTTCTGATGGCTTGGATTCAAACCAGCAACTGCAGCATCAAGGAAAGCCTGGAGAAGAGCTGAGCCTTCAGTCAGAGTGTGGATGATGGGTCCAGAGAGACTCATGATTTCTCTGCACCTTTATTTCTCTCATCAGCTCTGCAGTCGGTCTCCTCAGCAAATGTTGGAGGATTTTAACCTAAAACAGCAGAAGACCTGCTGCTTGTTTGACTCTGGACTCTGTTTTTGTTCTGCTGGAGCGCCCCCTTGTGGTCACTGACTGACTCTGCAGGAATCTCCCAAACTTTCAGACCAAGAAGTTCTGGACTTATCTTCAAGAAGAGAAAAAAAATCTGATTTTTTTTTTTTTTTTTTTTTTTTACCAAAAAAGAAACAAATTTTGTGTAAACAGAGCAGCTATTTTTAGTGATGTTGTTTTAATTTATTTATATTGTTTAACCTTTATGTAAAACTGATCTGATATCATGTTTATTTTGATGTTTTACTATTTAGGCCCATATCTAAATACATGTTGAACGTGTTTGAACTGTGAACGTTGCCAGAAGCCGATCTGTAGATCAGAGTCTGCTATGAAGCGTTAGGAAGAAATATTTTAAATCCTTATCTGGACGTTTTCTTGTAGAAGATGCAGTAAGGATGTTATAGTTGTTTTTTTGTGAAACTTGTCAGTAACACAGCTGCTGAGCTTGAACCTGGAACCACTTTAACTGCGACCCAGTGATGTTAATTATTCACACAGAACTGACAGTTAAAACTACAGAGAAAGAGAAAATGTGTAAAAAGCTCAGAGTAATAATTCACATCCTGTCACTAGTAGGAAGCAGAGTTTTTACTGTAAGTGAACCACGGATTTATTTATGCTTTATTTCAACATGATGGATTCTTTACCACCTCTTTCTGTTCATTTATTCCATTACAGAAAAACCTGGTTACCAGGATGAATAAAAGCTGCTATAATATTATGTTTTTTATTTGAATATTTTTTTATTTATACACTACTGAATATTCATTCAATTAAGGTGAATATTAAAACAAAGTGAACTTTGATTACTTTTTTTAAAATAAAGTAACATTTTAAATGGTTCAGTGATTCTTTGTTCTTTATCTCCTTGTGTTTTCCTTCCTGTGATTCAGACGTTTTCATTGACCATTAAAGCGTTCCCGGTGATCCGGTTCCTCTGCTCTAAAGGTCACTCCTCACTTTAGGATCTTTAGTATTTGGATTTATTTTTTTTAAACACAGCCGTTTAAAAAAACACTAATTTCATTTAGTTCTGAATACTGCATAAACGACCAGACCTGAACAATTAACCTAACGTAATGTCTTAAATGTGGAAGAAGCTCAAGCTGAGGGATGGACCATCATCTTCTTTATATTGATCTAGAGGAATGACCTTTTTAAGCTGAAAGTTTCCCAGCATCACTGAGACATCTGGCAGGAAGCCCAAGCTGAAAAAGTATTCACACCGCTTGGCCTTTTCTACACTTTGTAACATTCCCACAAACTCCTGCATTTTGTTGGGGTTTTATGTGATAGACCAGGGCTCTGCAACCTGTGGCTCTTTGGACCTTCCACAATGGCTCTTTACAACTTTGGCTAAAAATGGTCACTAATCATATGTTATTTTAATATAGATAAGATAAAACAAGTTTTACTTTTTCTAATGGAACAATTGCATTCAATTTCCAATCCAGAATGAACCATTTTTATTGTCGTTTGGTTGGAAACGGCCCGTCTTTTTAAATTTTTTTTATTATTGTTTAAACTTCACTTTCCAACGATTAAAAATCCATAGCCCTAGCGGGAAGTGTATCCAACCTCTTTTTTCACAGATTTTATGATTTTCTTTATTTTGCAATCTAAAAATAGAAATACAACAGCGGTTCTTTAAAATGGCAACAAATTTACAAAGAATTTTTGTAAAACATAAAAAAAAACAGATATGTTGTCATTTTTCCAAAGGTCATGGAACATTAGCGGCTCTAACAGAGGTTTATTTAGCTGGACTCAGGACAATAATGGCTCTTTGGGTTGTAAAGGTTGCAGACCCTTGTGATAAACACAAAGTAGTGTGCGGCTGAAGGTTTCAGTGTTTCCCAACAAACTGCTAGAGTGATGTGGTAAACATCCACCATCTACAGCTACAGAATGACGTTTGAGCCCATTGTTGTTTGGAACATGGCTCAGACTCAGTCAGGTTGAACAGAGAACATCTGCCAAGATCAACATTTAAAGTCCTGCCACAGATTCCCAGTTGGATTTGGGTCTGGACAGAATTTCGTTCTGTATGCACTCTGTGCATACAAAATGACAAATAAAATTGTCTAAGTCTAAAAGCTTGTGACCATAGATGAGGGTAGGAACGCAGATCAACCGGTAAATTGAGAGCTTCGCCTTTTGGCTCAGCTCTCTCTTCACCACAACGGATCGGTACAGCGCCCGCTTCACAGCAGACGCTGCACCAATCCGCCTGTCGATCTCCCGCTCCATCTTCCCCTCATTCGTGAACAAGACCCCAAGATACTTGAACTCCTCCACTAGGGGCAGCACATCCTCCCCAACCCAGAGAAGGCACTCTACCCTTTTCCGGTTCAAGACCATGGTCTCGGATTTGGAGGCACTGATTTTCATCCCGGCCGCTTCGCACTCGGCTGTGAACTGCTCCAGTGAGAGCTGTAGATCACGCCCTGATGAAGACAATAGGACCACGTCATCCGCGAACAGCAGAGACGCAATCCTAAGGCCACCAAAACGGATCCCCTCAACACCTTGGCTGCGCCTAGAAATTCTGTCCATAAAAGTTATGAACAGAATCGGTGACAAAGGGCAACCTTGGCGGAGTCCAACTCTCAGTGGAAACGAGTCCGACTTACAGCCGGCAATGCGGACCAGACTCTGACACCGGTCGTACAGAGACCTGACAGCCCTTATTAAAGGGTCCGGTACTCCATACTCCCGGAGTACCCCCCACAGGATCCCTCGGGGGACACGGTCGAATGCCTTCTCCAGATCCACAAAGCACATGTAGACTGGTTGGGCAAACTCCCATGCCCCCTCCAGAATCCTGCTGAGGGTGTAGAGCTGATCCAGTGTTCCACGGCCAGGACGAAAACCACACTGCTCTTCCTGAATCAGAGATTCGACTATCCAACGGACCCTCCTTTCCAGAACCCCTGAATAGACCTTACCAGGGAGGCTTAAGAGTGTGATTCCCCTGTAGTTGGAACACACCCTCCGGTCCCCCTTTTTAAATAGGGGGACCACCACCCCAGTCTGCCAATCCAGGGGAACTGCCCCCGATGTCCACGCAATGCTGCAGAGCCGCGTTAACCAACACAGCCCCACAACATGCTGAGCCTTAAGGTACTCAGGGCGAATCTCATCCACCCCCGGGGCCTTGCCACCGAGAAGCTTTTTAACAACCTCAGCACTAGAGATAGGAGAACCCGACCCAGAGTCCTCAGGCTCTGCTTCCGCAATGGAAGACGTGTTGGTGGGATTAAGGAGGTCTTCGAAGTATTCCGCCCACCGACGCACGACGTCCCGAGTAGAGGTCAGCAGCACACCATCCCCACTATAAACAGTGTTGGTGCTGCAATGCTTCCCCCTCCTGAGACGCTGGATAGTGGACCAGAATCGCTTCGAAGCCGTACGGAAGGCTTTCTCCATGGCCTTTCCGAACTCTTCCCACGCCCAAGTTTTTGCCTTAAGCACCTCCGCTTTGGCTAAACATTCCTCACCCAAAAGACATTTTCCAATGAAGCCTCAGTCTCAGACATCCTGACATGATCCTGCTTTGATCTAAACTGGTCCATTGTAATTCAGGCTGTGTTCAGAGTGGTTGCTTTGCTGGAAGGGAAAAACTCCATCCCCTATTCCAAGTCTTCTGCTGCCTCTGAAAGGTTTTCTTGTTTTTCTTTTCCTGTTTTTAGCTCCATCCACTTTGCTGTCCCTTTGTCCCCCTGTTCCTGTTGAAAAAAAAAACATGTTGCTACAACCACGGAGTCTCCTTGGAGAAGATCTGGGGGAAGTTCTAGGTTTCCCACACATGTTCTGTGGGCTTTACTGCTTCTCACTCTTACAGGTCAGCTTTGTGGGGTTTATGACTAATAGTCATCCTGTCAATGAATCCATGTACATGAGCTGCAGCTCCTCCAGAGTTATCATGGACCTCTCTGCTGCTTTTTTGCCTAATGCTCTCCTTTCCCAGCCTGTCAGCCTAGATCCTGATCAAGATGATCTTGATCAAGATGCTCCATCTGCTTTGAAAAGTCCCCCGTGGTTTAAAATAACAGTGGAAGTGAATCTGAGATGACATCAAACCTCTGGGCAGCAGGCGGAAACAGATCCTATGAGGAATTTACCCATGATTGCACACCAAAACGTGTTTTGTTTTCATGCTTTTAACCCTAAATCAGACAGCTGAATAAAGCATTATGCTGCCGCCTCCGTATTCAGTCTTAGAGATAAAGTGATCTGGATGATGTTTGGTCTCCTTATTGATCCTGAAATAAAAGCAAAGGCTAACCTGGAAATCCCACCGAGAGGGAAGTTTTTTTGCTCTTTTTTTAAACAAATCAAAATTGGATTCCTAAGAACCCCATGAAATGACACGCTGCAACTAGTGCCAGGAAGAGTATGCTGTGTGTAAAATTACAACCATGACAGGAAGAGAAATATAATAATTTCCCCAAAAAGACATTAAAACTGAAAGGCACATTCTACTATACAGGGTAAGGGAGGAGAGTGTTCAGGACTGAGGCTTACCAGGTGGGGAATTCGAAACGATTCAAAACTGGAGACAAAAGTGAAAACCTTTGAGCGCCCCAAGAACTGGTGAACGTGCACTGAATGGTGAAAGGAGCCCAGCACGACCGCCCTCACACGGAACCGCCACCCAGAAGACCCCACGGGGGAAAAAGGAAGAAGGGTTGCACAGAAAAAGAAAGCAAAAAAAAAAACTTTAGTTACGCAACCACACAAGTGATGACATTACATACCCTTCTAGATTTGGAAAGAAATGTTAATCATAATGTTAAATAAAACCGGACTTACAGAGCTCCCTTAAGGCATTCGGTTCTCCCACATGAAGTTCTTTAATAGTGATTGTTTTTATCATCTAACAGGAAACTTGCTCCAGTTACACATTTCAGCATCTATTCCCATCTGACTTAGATTTATGTGCAGTCCTCTTCACGATAACTAACATACTTTTTCGAGGTCAAAAGATACTACAAACATTATTTCCTCATTAAGAACATATCCTGATCTGCTGACTATTATTTTCTCTGTTCTTTTGCTCAAGAGGGATGCATGGGCTACTGGTCTGTAGTTACTGAAGAGTAACCATAGTTCGTGGGCCAGAATCTGTAGGACGCTTCCTTAAGAACTTTCGTATGAACTGTCAGGGGGCAACTTTCTTCCACCGGGAAAAGTTGCTACACATAGCAGTGAACTCAAAACACCAATGTTCCCACGTTTTCACTTGCACATTAAGAAGTTATAGCCGATAAAAAAATCTAAACTGTGGCGCTCCGGTCCAAGAGGTCACGTGATTCAATTTTTGCTGCTCAGCCAATCAGATCGCTGTATTGTCAGCTGTGCGAGTTCACCAGTTCATCATGGCTGCACCCGTAAGATGTTTGTATGCATTTGTTTCCAGACGAAGAAAGCCCAATAATAGCATTTTCTGGCGCCAGCTGGCTGAGATCTTGACGGCAAGAAAAAAGAAATAGCCCAGACCATCCACCCATCCATCCATCCATTCATCATCCATTTTCTAACACGCTTATCCCTGCTGGGTTCCGGAGGGGTGCCGGTGTCTATCTCCAGCTGTCAATAGACGAGAGGCGAGGTATAAACTGGACAGTTCGCCAGTCCAACGCAGGGCAGAAATAGTCCAGACTTTTGCCAATTTACTGTGATATCACCAAGACCTGCTGCGCTAGGATAACACAGGCGACAGGTGGATAGAATAACACTAGCGCAGCAGGTCTTGGTGATATCACTGTAAAACTGTAAAACTGACCCTAACTGCAATGGGTCCAGGGTGGGGCTGACCACGGTGCGTAGGTGTGCTAGGATGAGGCACTCCATGGTCTTCATCAGGTGGGAGGTCAGAGTAACTGGTCTGAAGTGGGCCGGTTCCCTGGCGTGTGGTGTTTTGGGAACGGGTACCACACAGGAGGTCTTCCACAGGGTGGGCACCAACCCCAGGCTGAGGCTCAGGTTGTAGATGTAGCTGAGGACCTCACAGAGCTCATCTGCACAGGTCCTCAGTAGCCTGGGGGGGATGCCGTCCTGTCCTGAGGCTTTCCTCTGTTTCAGCCTCATCAGCTGCCCTCTCACCTGCATTGTGACTGTGAGGGGGAAGGAAGGGGGGACCGACGGTGTGGAAGGGTCGGGGGTTGGTTAGAGTGGCGGTGGGGGGAGGGTAGATATCTGGAGGGCTGGGGGTTGGAGACGTGTAGAGAGTTTAGGACAGGGAGTGGGCCTGTATGAGGGGAGTCAAAACGGGTGAAGAACCTGTTCAACTCATCTGCAGACTCGGTGTCACCGTCTGCAGCCCTGCTGGTCCTCTGCCCAAAGCCGGAGATGTTCTACAGACCTCTCCACACATCTCTGATGTTGTTCTGCGCCAGCTGCTCCTTCATCTTCTTCCCATAATCCTTCTTTGCTGCCCTGATCCTCCACTGGAGCTTCTGCTGGACTCTATGCTGCTCCTCTCTGTCCCCTGAGTAGAAAGCCCTCGTCTTCTGGTTCAGGAGGACTTTCAGCTCAGGGGTAACCCAGGGGGGTTGTTTGGAAAGCATTGTAGCCGTCGTGTAGGCACAATGCTCTCCACACAGAAGTTCATGTAGCCAGTGATGCATTCAGTCAGGCTGTTGATGTCATCACCATGAGAGCTTTGGAACATGCTCCAGTCTGTGGTTCTGAAACAGTTCCTCAGTCTCTCACTGACCTCATCTGACCAAACTTTCACTGACTTCTTCTGTGCCATTGTTCTCCTCACCAGTGGAATGTAGTGGGAGAGCAGATAGACGAGGTTGTGGTCTGAGCGTCCCAGAGGGGGGAGGGGGGCGGAGGTGTAGGCATCCTTAACATTGGCATAAAAAAGGTCCAGAGTTTTATTGTCCCTTGTTGTACACGTTAAGCACTGGGTGAGCGTGGGGAGGGTGGAACGGAGGGAGCCATGATTGAAGTCCCCTGTGATCAGCAGGAGAGCGCGGGGGTGCTCTGTCTGCAGTTTGTTTACCGCGCCGTGAATCCGCTCACACGCAGCGGTGGCGTCCGCGGAGGGAGGTATCTGGGCAGCATCTGGGCAGCATATCTGCTGCTTCACGTGAACATGAGCGATGTTACACCATCTCTCATTCACAAACACCGCCAGCCCTCCTCTCTTTTTTCCACTCTCCGCCAAAGTTCTGTCCGTGCGGATGAGTTTAAAGCCATCCTGGGAGACCACCGAGTCCGGCACAGATCCATCTAACCACGTCTCCGTATGATACTAGCGTCCCTGTACTTGATACTAGCGTCCCTGTACTTGATACTAGTGTCCCTGTACTTGATACTAGCGTCCCTGTACTTGATACTAGTGTCCCTGTACTTGATACTAGCATCCCTGTACTTGATACTAGCGTCCCTGTACTTGATACTAGCGTCCCTGTACTTGATACTAGCGTCCCTGTACTTGATACTAGCGTCCCTGTACTTGATACTAGTGTCCCTGTACTTGATACTAGCGTCCCTGTACGTGATACTAGTGTCCCTGTACTTGATACTAGCGTCCCTGTACTTGATACTAGCGTCCCTGTACTTGATACTAGTGTCCCTGTACTTGATACTAGCATCCCTGTACTTGATACTAGCATCCCTGTACTTGATACTAGCGTCCCTGTACTTGATACTAGTGTCCCTGTACTTGATACTAGCGTCCCTGTACTTGATACTAGTGTCCCTGTACTTGATACTAGTGTCCCTGTACTTGATACTAGCATCCCTGTACTTGATACTAGCGTCCCTGTACTTGATACTACTGTCCCTGTACTTCCTTTGGAAACGGGTTAATGCTGTGAGGTCCTCAGTCTTGTTGCGGGGAGATCTTAAGTTTCCCATGACAACCGATGGTAAATAACCTTTCCTCCGCTTCGTCCTTCTGCCCCGGCAGCCTCTTAGTCTCCTCCGTATTTCTGCGGGGATATCAAGTTTCTCAGCATGGTGATGAGAAGGGCCGCAGCGTGTGGAGTCACGTAGTCTGAGAAGCTCGTTCCTCGTGTAGACCATGGGAATGCTCGGAGTCGCGGACAAAGGGGTCTCCCCTTGCGGCATTGAAATGTGCCGAAAGTAACAAAAAAATAAGCACTATTATAGCTGCATTTACTGAATCACATGTAACTCTACCCAACCAAATTATAACGCACCATGACAATAAAAACAGAGCGGTTTTGTTGTGTTATAAAATACATCCTACAAATGTAAAATATTTGGTGCTATTAATAAAATATAAAAATAAACAATTTTATTTTTGAACTGGTGTGGAACAGAAGACTTGGACAGTAACTGCAAAGAAAACAGGAAAGGTAAATATTTCACAGTAATAGTGTTACAATGTTTTTCTGATGCAGGAGCACTACATTAGCTGGAACGCTAAATTAGCAGCAGCGCTGAATTATCAGACAAAGACAGTGTTGTCTCAGAACAAAGCGTCTGCTGGCCTGATTATTACTAAGAAAAGCACAAGAACAATCAGCGTTCTCTTTTAAAACTAAAAGTAACAGAAACTGGCAAACTTTCAACAGAATTATGAATAAGCTAACATCAATTATCATTTAGCATGGTGTCAAAACAGCATTTTAAACAAGTAGGTATCTCTGCATTGATTTGATCATTTAGCTTAATTCCCTTCATCAGTCAAATGTCACATTTTGTTACTTTAGGCACATCTTCTGATCTGAGTATGTTACTCAATGAGTTTTAGGAATATGAGGATTTATTATTATCACTTTATTATATAAATATGTAGTTCCATATAAAAAGATTCATAGAAACGTAAATAAATAAAATTATTATATTATGTTTAGCATTTGTACATATCCATCCATCCATCCATCCATCCATCCATCCATCCATCCATCCATCCATCCATCCATCCATCCATCCATCCTCTTCCGCTTATCCTGGGTCGGGTCGCGGGGGTAGCAGCTTCAGTATGGAGGCCCAGACGTCCCTCTCCCTGGCCACTTGGGCCAGCTCCTCCGTGGGAATCCCAAGGCTTCCCAGGCCAGCCGGGAGACATAGTCCCTCCAGCGTGTCCTGGGTCTTCCTCTGGGTCTCCTCCTGGTGGGACGTGCCCGGAACACCTCACCAGGGAGGCGTCCTTCGACATTTATACGTCTAAAAAAGTATTTGCTCAGGTCTTTTGTTTAGAAACTTCATTTCTTCTAAGGTAAGAAATGTATAAATGTTGCAGTTAGCCCGTCTACTTCCTGCAAATAAATCCACAACCTCTGATTGTGTGTTGGTCTGAAGGTTCCTGTAGAGTCTGGCAGTGACCAGAAGGTGGCGCTCCAGTACAACAACAACGGAGTCCAGAGTCAAACAAGCAGCAGGTCATCTGCTCCTTTAGGTTAAAGTCCTCCAACATTTGCTGAGGAGACCGACTGCAGAGCTGATGAGAGAAATAAAGGTGCAGAGAAATCATGAGTCTTTCTGGACCCACATAGGAGAACAACTTAAAGCTAAATGTCTAATTTACTTTAAACATAAAAGCTGAGGAGGAAAAATAATGAAAATAAAATGATTAAAGCAGTTTAGCTTCAAACCCTCAGAACTGAACCACCAGACTACGTCATCCTACGACCGCTCCAGCTGACCAGTCAGACTCACCTGATCTCATCCATACTCCTCTGACTGAAGGCTCAGCTTTTCTCCAGGCTTTCCTTGATGCTGCAGTTGCTGGTTTGAATCCGAGCCCTCAGAAAGCTGCAGGAGAGAAGACCTCATGGAGCTCCCATCTACATGAACACAGACCTGCTCTTTAGCAAGGCATCCACACTCCAAGGTGGAGACTTGTCTCAGGAGTTTCTCTTTAAATCTGTAAAAATAAAGCAGATTTATCATTTAATAAATGTTCTGATGGAGGAAGAAGCGCCGCCATGTTTGAATGATTTCTGACTCACTTGTTGTTTGTCTTAAGTATGAAGATGAAAATTAAACTCAGAGAAAAGAAGGAAATAACAGCAAAACACAGAGGCAGCCTGGACCGGGGTCCTGAAATAAGAAGAGATCAATATACAGTAAAAAGTTAAATTTAGGTTATAATCAGAAGCTGAAACATCTGTTTTGACCCGCTGACTCACCGGTACTGATGGTCACATTCTGTGGGGCTGGAGTGATGAGGTTCATGGGAACAACCGGTTCTGTTGTCATCATCTTGGCTGATGTTGGATCTGAAACAGCAACAGGATTGATGAGTCTACAGAGAAGATTCTGATAGTTTTTGGTTTTTATCAGACATCCAAGGTCTGGATGAAGCTGTTCTGCCTGTTGCTTAGTAACAGTTTAACATTAGCTAAACAGAAGAGCAGCAGCATTTACCTTAAATGGAGATCAAGAGCAAAAACAAGCAGGAGATAAAAGTCCAAAATGTTGAATGTCTGAAGGAGAGTGAGCCATGAGCATGTAGAATGAAGGGTTACATTGACGTTCACTACAAGAGTTTATTTTATCTGGAAAGGACATTATCCCACTTATCCCATGGTCACTTATGCAAGAAAGATTTAACCGATCATTAATGCTTTGATTTTTTTTCACTGTTAAAATCTTACGTTTTTCACAAAAAGCGACTATGGGAACTATTTAATATCTCTCGTTGTGACGCGTTGCCAAGGTAACCAACATTAACTGTCTTGCCGTTACCAGCTAACGTTTGAGCCAATGCAGTAATTTAGAACAATCAGGATCTTTGACCAGAACTTTTTCTAAATGTCCTAACACGTTTTAAAGGTGTGTAGTCACGTTATTTGACTTTTTAAAAATGTACATGTCAGTAGCTCACTCTGGTTACATACAAAGTTTTTCTGAAAGATTATCATGTCCTGCTGCCGTTTTATTTATTTTTATACTTTGTTTTTGCTCAATTGGTTAGTAAATGAGGCCTTTTGTGTTTATTTACAATTTTAACAGAAGTACGTACTGCGCAGCAAGAGTTAAAACAAGGAAGCAGCTAAGGGCTATTAGCATCTCCAGGTGAAACAAAGATCTTTTCCAAGCTCTAGTGGAAAAAAAAAACAAAAAACGAAAACACACAAAACAATATGATTCCAAGAGGGAAAAGCCTGGAATGTCTCTGGGAATACAGTATTATGAACGTTGGTGTTCCCTGAAGCGGACGGTAAACCTTCCGAGGCTCAGATGTGAGCCTCTGATATGAGGCTCTAAAAAATGCTGTAGATCGGTTTATTTATTTAATAACGTTGGTCTTCGATCTCACCGAGCTGCAGGTTTACTGTGAGACATTACAGAGGGTCAGGCTTGGCCCGGCTTTATTTAATACTGTTTTATTAATTAAGCAGACTGACATGGCTAGATGGCGCCACATATGTGGTGTCCATCCATCCATTTTCCTACACGCTTATCCCTCATGGGGTCGCGAGGGGTGCTGATGCCTATCTCCAGCTATCAGCGGACAGGTCACCAGTCTATCGCAGGGCCGTCTGTGGTGTAAATAACCTTATTTTATCATCATAAAATGATAAAATGACCTACTGAGTGAACTCACCAGTGACTGTGATGCTGGTCCCTGCAGAACCAGATCCATCATCAGTCTTCACATAACACACATAGCGTCCAGAGTCTTCAGTCCTCAGTCTGGACACATGGAGTCTGATTCGTCCTTCTCTTAGGACGTCTTTGTCACTCTGGACTCGTCCTGAAAACTGTTCATCCTGAGACTCTGACACCTCAACACCATCAAGGACCTGATAAAGGAATAATTCTTTCCTAGGAGTGAACAAGTAGCAGTCGATGTACAGATCTCTCCAGGGTGGATCAGGTGTGGTGGTGAAGGTCCACTCCAGAGTGATGCTGTGGTTCTCCTCTGCCTGATAGGAGCTCTGTGTCACATTCACTACAAATGTTGCTGCTGAGGAGACAGAGAGGGAAAGAGAGGAGCAGACACACTGAGAACTGGAACATGGGAGTCTTTAAACTACATCTCTAGAGCTTTCTGTCCCATGATGCTCTCTGTGCTGTCAGAGCTCTGCTTGATGCTCTTCAAGTCAAACTGCTTGATCAGATGCAGCTGGAGGATTGAAGTGTTCCCTTCACTGACAGACTTTTCACTGATTATTGATGGATTTAGACTGAACAAAGAGAAGATGGAAACTGACCACAGAGACATGAGTTGAGGATGATGAGCAGCAGGATCCTGCAGATCATCTTCTCCCTGTGAGAGGAGACAGAGGAGGAGAGTCAGCAACACATCAGCTCCAGCATCAGCAGCAATTTGTATGCACATCCTGACAATTCCCAGTTATTCCTGTTTTTAACCAGTTATAAAGCCAAAATAACAGATAGACACAAAAGTTAAAAAGGTCTTAATAAAACAATAATAAATCATTTTAATATTTTTCACTGCAAACATGAACCCAATAGACATATTTTGATGCAAAATTCTTTAAATTAAATTGAATGGAACTGAATATTCAGCATGACAACACTAGATGGCGCCTAAACAACTGCTATTCTTTGTTTAGACTTTTGCTTTTTTTATAATAGCAAAACTAGGATTCCAAAAAATGACAGTGCTATTTATTTCACTTTTATTTACTTCTGCAATTAGAATAAAGACAAATAAAACCGAGGAACAGCATTTACATTGGTTTCATTGTACAAAGGTTTCCACACTGTCCATTAGTAAATTTGTACAAACCAGAGGCAGAGCTAGACATTCTTATCATCAGGGGCTTAGCCCACAACATATTTCATTATTACGAGGGTAATTTGGTACACCAAAAAAGTAAAAATGACTTAATCTGTTGATGTGGTCGCAAAATTAATTTATAGGCCTTTACATATCTTAAAGTTTAATCTGCTGTTCTTTAATAGTCGTACTAGTATATACCAATAGTATATTAATATGTTCTCATTTCAATGATGAAATGGACAACCACTCATGTAACAATTCAGTCTTGGTGTCACCAATCTTACCTAAAGTACAGTATTGGGTCCTCCATGCTGCTTATGTATTAAGATTTACTGCACATTTAAACATTGAAATCTCACTATTGTTCGGGAAATAATTAGTTGTCTGAGAAGATGTAGGTAAGGAGAAGTTGTTATCTACACTTCAGATATATGATATAAGAAATGTGTTTGGAATGTTAAGATAAATCACATGAAATGGGCTAAAGAGAGTAACTACAGCACAGTTGTACATTTGTTGTTTGAATTTAATATTTGAAATGCTGTCAGTGACACTTCTACTTCCAGTGCAGAGTGTTGTGCCAGTTCATACGTGACAAAAAACTGCATCAATTCGGGACGTAACGGACTGCGTTACCCATGATGCAATGTGGTCAAAATGGCCACCAACTCATGTGGTCAAAATGGCCACCAACTCCCATCACGCAACACGGCAAAATGGCCGCCGATCAAGATAAGGTTGCTATGGTGATGGCTATAAAAGCCGATCACACACGACAATCTTCCTTCTTCCCTGGCTTTTAGCCAACCCGAGAAGACACACACACACACAGCTGTTTCCGTTGGGGTAATCCCACGCCACGTGTTCGATTGCTCGCTGGACCGAGAGTTTTCGACGCAACGGTTATTCCCTGCTTTGTATAACAGGAGGTCGACTAAAATAAGTACTTTTAAATTCCCTCTGATCAAAAGACTGAGAGACGCCGTATCTCCCAGTGATCGAAGAGGACCCCGCTTTGTCTGGCCAACAAAGCGACCGAACCCGGAGGAAGAAACGAAGGAGCTTCTCCCCCGTTCCGCTGCAGCCTGCGGACAACTGCGCTTGTCAAGACGCGTCCAGAAAGCCGCATTTTACTCGGAGCGCTCCGGACCAGCCCCGAGGCATCTCAAAGTAACGGGTCTCCCCTTTTATTTCTGTCTCACCAACAGGGTGTTTAGAAGTGCCTGGGCAGGCGTTAGAACTTTGTAGGTGTTGGTTAATGCTTTTATTCCACAACGAAGTTGGAATTATTTTGCTGAACATTTTCTTTGTATGTGCATGCATTTTACAATTGATTTTGCTGTGTTGATTTGTGATCCATCAAGAACCCCGCCGTGGGTTGCCGCTTTATTTCTTTTCATCTTTTTCCCTGCTTTCCCCCCTCTCTCTTTTCGCGTCTTCTTATCAATTTAATCTTTTTTGTCCGAGCTCAAGTCGCGGGCTTTGCTTTAAACTCCCAGTTAGCTGCCCCCCCTCTCGAAGCGAGGCATTATCCCATCAGCGTAAGCGTGGTTACGTCATTAGGACCTCCTCTCATACGTCATCGTAGCAGCCATCTTGGGAGGGTGACGTATATCTGAACTGTAGGGAGCTTAGCTGAACTAGCTTTGTGTAAGACATCAAAGCGTCCAGTGAGATTCCCGAAGCTGTTCTGTCTATCAATGCTGATTCGTCAAATGCCGGTGTTTCGAGGGCGGTGTTAAACAACTTTGAGTTAAGTTAAGATCTGCTAACCGCTCATTTTAATCCATTGTTTATTTTTGTTTTGTTCTTTATTTCCACATATATATTTTGCATGTTAGTTTAGTAATGAGTAAGAATTCCAAAGTTGTTTGAATCAGAGAATTACTGTAACAGGGAATTGCTTTTGGTTCAATAAAACCAACGACTGCGGAATAGACATTGTTTTGTGTTCAGTCCAATTCACAGTTGCCTGGGTATTCAGAAATCAGAGCTAACCTCCTTTGGAGTTAACATCTGATATTAATACAGAGACAATATCATTGGATGGTGATAAGGAATAAGGATTTAAACTCTAATTGCAGTTACATTGGGGTTCTCACAGCCTGCTGGATAAACCTCGTTGGTTAACAGTCCGACCTGATCATTTATTCCAGCATAAATGAGTTCATAACAGCAAATTAACTAATGCATTAGTGGTATAAATACTTACAAGCTTATAGCTAACATCACCACCATTTGAACTATATTTGTTATAGCGGAAACTTGAGTTGAAATTATAAATTATAATACCAAATTATAATTAATAATAATAATAAGCATATTCAACCAGCTTATGGCATAACAAGAGTAAATACAAGAAATGTATTTGCAGTCCCTTGAATGTATAATTTTGCTGTTTTACGATACAGAGTATCTTTGATAAAAAAGAATAAGGGTGGGGTTTATCTGTGTGCATTTCTATATCTCCAAAAGAAAATACAGGATGAATCTAGACAACAGACATATTTTGAATATATATTTGATTTAATAAGCACGTATTTACCGTCTGTCCCTGTTGCTCGTAAGTTCAAATGCAAACTTTTTCAAAGTGGGAAAAAAGTCCCAATTCAACATTGATCAGATCCTGTGATGCTTTAAAGATAAACAAACAGCATCTAGTGTGTGTCATGCTTATAAAATTTGTATAAATGTAGCAAATAATGCTGCCTTTTCTTTTTAGACAGGCAAAACGCATCCTAATGCTCAAATCAAGCATCAAAAAATAGGAGCATGCATATTGTGTAGGACCAATGAAGCTTTGGACCAATAGTGTCTCTACCAAAGTTCAAATCAAACCTACGCCCTTGATTCCATGTTACATTCTTTATAGTATGGGTTGCTACATTTCAGCAGGTTGTATAGCAAGGTATGTTTCTGTATCGTGTTTTAAATCCGTGCCCCATGTGCCCTCTTTTAACTTTGAGCACCTGCCCCTCCAACGGTCTCTGCACGGCCCTGGTATTGACAGCAAATTGTGTGGGTCAGGTATCTATGTGTGTACCCTGCAGGGGGCGCTAGGTGCAACAACAACCTGACAGTTTGCTCTGAAAGGTTTTCTGCGACGTGACACTTAGCTGCTGTTGGCATGGAAACACATTGTTCAGAAACGAAAGCGTTCCCTCCTATAAGCGAGGCGCGACAGGAAGTTTAGTGAAATTATTAACTGTGTTGAAAAGCTGTAACTTTTGACATTATATTAATCAGCTGTTTTTTGTGACTCCAGGGGCTCTGCTCGTCTACCACTAAATTTATTTAAAAAAGGAATAACGATAGTACGCGGCTAAGTTGCTTATAATGATTTTACATTATATGAAAATCTGCAAAATAAAGCATAATTAACCGTCAACGTGTATAATCTGGCTTTTAAAATCCAGTCAATTTGGGTGAGACGTAACTATTTAAATTGCCGTTTAAATTGTTTTAAAGTGCAATTCAAGTGAATTCGGACCTTATGCCTTTTTCAACACTTCCTTGTGAAAATCCGCTAAAAACAAGAAAAAGCAGGATTAGACCTGCAACTCTGCAAGGTTGTTTCACGGATATCAACAGCCAACCTAAGAAAATGAAAGGGAACTTTGTATGAAGTTTTTTTTTGTTCCAAAACGATTTGCGCATTGTAAGCATGAATTTGAAGTTGTAGAGGGAGTTAAATTCCCTAAGTATTGTATTTGTTGAATTAAAAAAATCACAAATACAATTTTTTTAAACCTGTTCAAATTTTAAGTATAAGTACACAAATTGTGTTCTGTGAGTTGCCCATCATAAATGTCTGTCATTCAGTTCTGCTACAGTTGATCTAAAACAAATGGTGCAAAACAAATTCAAACACGTGTATTAAAATCTTCAAAAAAAAAAATTATATATTTTTTTCCTTAACACAAATACAAATCAATGAGTTCAACTGCACAAATCTGCTGCTGTGAGTCATAAATTCAACTTTACAAGTTACGCCTTCATTTTGACTTTTGACACAAACTTCTCAACGGTAAAAACTATCTGTCATACAGTGTATAAACTTGAATTTGTTTAAATATTTGATTTTCTCTGTACTTAACTGTGCACTCCCACAGTTTTGATCATGCAATGGAATGGTTTGTAATCTTTCGTGACCTGCAGTTCTTCATTGAAAATGGGTTATTTACCAAAGATGTGGATTTTTATAAATATAATAACTCCTTCTACAACTTCAAATTCACGTTTACACTGCACAAATCGTTTAGGAACAAAAAAACCTTCACATTTTTGGCCCTTGAGTTTAAAATAATTTGCAACAGTTATATGTTGGCTATATGTAAATAAAATAAGATAAAACAAAAACCAGCAACGCTGACCTTTAACAGGCGTCCAGACCAAAATCAAGCAGGAGGTAAAAGTCCAAAACGCTGAAAGGCTGAAGAGAATCCGACAGATTGTCGCTCTCACAATCTCAGCTTCTCTGCTCTGGCTTCCTAAAAACGAATGAATGAACCACTGAGGTTCACGCTGTCACGGTACTTTTTACGGTACGTGATAACGCATCTCCATGCCCACAAGGTAAGCAAAGTCACGCCCATGTTTCCATGGAAAAAAAAAACCCAACAAAAAAAACCTACAAAATAAAGACAACCTATCCAGTACTTAACCACTTTCCAGAAAACGCTTTTAATATTTAGGTTAGGAAAAGGTTATAGTTTAAATGTGACTATAAAGTTGAAACCATATTTATCTACTGGAAACATTTCTATAAAGTTGAAACCAGAGGTTTACTTCACTACATAGAGTTTTTCTTTCCTCACTCGCAGACATGAAATCTGAATAACATTTTCCTATTTTATGTCTATTTGCTAAATGCCAGTGGTCTTTAATGCCAGCGGTACAAATGGGTTTTCCAAACGTAGAAGTAACCAAAGCCTGCAGCCGAACTGATTACAGGATACCAAACAATTAAAATGGCAGTAATATCTTAAATCAAATATAATCCTGATCAGACTCCCTGCTGTCCCCAGGTCCACTGTGGTTGGTTCAGATAAGGTCCTGCAGTCCAAAGCAGCTGATCCCCTGCAGCCAGTCTCTCCATCTGACAGGTTCAGGACTCCAGCTCCTCAGCTGAATGAGTTCCTGTCTGCCCAGGAGCTCAGTGACAACCAGAAACATCTACAGTCTGACTTTATCCAGTCTCCAGATTGTCTGCTCTGGTTTGAACAGAGCGTTCAGGACACATGAAATAAAGTTCTGCTGGCAGGGAAACTGCAGCCAAGTGACCTGACAGAGATTCACTCTCAGCTCCATGGAACTCTGAAATGTCTCAAATGCCAAAGTTTAATTAACCAGCAGAGTGAGTGGCCCCCACACCTCAGTGATGCAGCAGTAATTGTTCTGTACATCCTGTTCCTGTTTTTACCGGTTAAAAAGCCAGACTAAGAGATGGAAGCAGAGGGAAAAAAAGGTCTTGATAAAAAAAAAAATCACTTTGACAATTATTTTTGTCATTACAACATACATTCCAGTGAAATGTATCCTCTGCATTTAATCCACCTGTAAGGGTCTTGCTCAGGGACCCAGAGTGTCAGTCAGTGGGAGTCAAACCCAGAACCTCCAGGACAAAATCATAATGCTAACCACTACTCTCCACTGTCCGTCTTGGTGGGTGAATAAGCCTTCTGGAAATGAACTACAAAGTCTGCACTCTCTTATCTCTGGACATTTTGGATTGATTTCCGTGAGGTGGGCTGTGCTCATACTTCATGTCACACAAAGGATTGTGGGATTCCTCATAGCTCCTTAGCACCAATAAGGGACATAACAAGGTTTATATGCTAAAGTAGCTGCTAGCTAAAGGAAGCATACAGGCTACATAATACTTGGGCGTTGGCTTGTCTAACAGGTCTGTGAGGACTGGGCATGAGTCCAAAGAAGAGCTGTAGGTGTTTATACTTGATAGGATGTAGGTGCTGTATTCTGCAAAAACAGAGAGGGGGGCAGTATGCGACATAAGCAGTGGAAATGCACTAAAAAGAGACGAAACTGTTATGGTTTAATGGTTTTATCAGTACAAATCTGGTTTCATTTTAGTTTTAGACTCATACATTTTAAAGCCTTATTTACGGTGGCCCTGAGGTGCAAAGCACTACAACATTAACAAAAACATTACAACATTTAGGAAAGCGCTACAACATCTAGGAAAGCACTACAATATTTACAAACCGGAAGAGGTACGTCCCAGTGGGAGACCTAAGAAATCGCTGATTGGACTACAGCTCGTTTTTACTTTTGAACCGGTACTTATTCTGGCTTTAATGTGTTTTTAAAAAAAAAATAATGTTCTCGGTGATCAAAACCGTAAGATGCAGTCTAAAACGCCACTTAGTCTGTTTATAAGTTTCATTTTTACTAATTCTGCTTTTTTTTAACTACGTGCGCTGTGTTTCTGTGCATCAGCGCTCTAACTGGTCTGCTCCTCTCCCCTCCCTTCCCTCGGACCCAGGGGCTTTTATCAGCGGCAGCCTTATCACTACGTTTAATGTCTTTCCACTCCTACCAAAATGTCCCAATTATTCCTTCTCTTCCCTCTAAAGGAGTCCTTTACAGTCTTTATTTATGCATTTTGCCCACTGTTTATCCCTCGTGCGCTGCGCGTGAGGGATAAAATCGAGCAGCTGGATCAGCGTAAAGATGCAGCGTGAACCCCTGTATGATTTAAGGGTTGCAGCTGAGGGGAAAATGTTGGCTTGATCAAACTCCGCCTCATTCACAAATAAGATCAACATGGATATATTAATGATAAGCTGTAGTTTCATTATCAACTACGATAACATAAAAAAGAAAAAAATCGGTTGCAGTTACAACAACACATCCATCATAACAAAGGTTGTGGAAATAAAATTATCAGAGGTTCCTACTACCACATCCACATGCTGCAGTCCCCACAGTGCTGTTTCCTAAAGCCTAGAACCCAGAGCTGCCTCCTAACAGCCATGTGTGGAGCTACTAGCTGCATAGCCGCCTGTAGCTGCTCAGACAACCAGCCTTCACCCTGCTTCAGCTGCTTCCACCTGGATACCCCAAAGAGAACCAACCTGACACAGAGGCACTGACTGGTTAGACCCCCATTAGTGACTTTAAATCTGCTGCGTCTCTATGGTTCATTTGTTTCTGCAGGTAGAGTGGACCATGCTGTGTCATACACTGATGTCACCATCGCAGAGGAGAGGAAACCTTAAAGAATCACTGGTGAGGGGCATTAAAGCCATCACTGCACAAAAAGCACCTCATTATCTCATTATCTGTTATTTGTAACTTTCCCGAACGCTATAAAAATGTAACCCCTTATGTCATTTTTTTGCCTTCATTATGTGTAATGTGAACCAAAGTTGCCAAATAGAAATTTCAGCATGGTAACTTGTGGAGACAATAAAATACTTTTGACTTTGACTTTTCCTCTTCTCTCGTGCATGACACTGCTGTCATTGCAACCAGTTGCAAGAGCGGACAGACGTCTGCAAAATTCCTAGAATTTAAATTATGCCCCTTTTACAGTAAATTTATAGAACAGGGATTATGCATAGCAGCATCGGTGCCAAGGGAAAATATGAATTATACCAGTTCACATCTGTCAGTAGTAATTTTCCTCTGCAGCCTCTGACACAAACACATATATAATACAAACAATACAAATGATGGACAATGAAACTATACACTACCTCATAAAAGGTCAGCTGAAAAAATACATAAACACTAAATGTAATAAAATAACTATTAATTTACTTTTTTATTATTATTTTTTTAGATGGACCTACTTATGTATTTAATGAAGTGATAATAATAAATCCTCATATTCCTAAAACTCATTGATCAACATACTTCTATCAGAAGATGTGTCTAAAGTAACAAAATGTTATTTTTCCTTTCTGATGAAGGGAATTAAGCCAAATGTCAAATCAATGCAGATATATCTATTTTTTAAACTACTGTTTTGACACCATGCTAACTATTTTTGATGTTGGCTTATTTATAATTCTGTTGGGAGTTTGTTAATTTCTGTTACACTTTTAAAAGAGAAAGCTGATTGTTCTTGAGTTTTTCTCATTAATAATCAGGCCAGCTGACGTTTGGTCTGAGACAACACTGTCTTTGTCTGATAATTTAGTGCTCCTGCTAATTTAGCGCTCCTGCTAATTTAGCGCTCCTGCTAAGTTAGCGCCCCTACATCAGAAATACATTGTAACAGTTACTGTGAAATATTTAACTTTTTTTCTTTGTATATGATGGGGGAAGCTAGAATCAAACCTACAACCTTTCGGCTTCAAGAAGACTCCTCTACCCGCTGATCCACAGTCGGCCCAGTTTTTCTAATTTCTTTGGGCTTTATTTCTGATCTAGGGGTGAAATTCTCAGCAGATCAGCTGCTGAAAGTCTGGTACAGGAAAACCTGGTTACTTTCTGCTCACTGGAGTCAGACTCATAACTGAAGCCATCAGAGTTTTAGATTAACCTGTTTCATGTTGTTACTTTTCTGGAGAAGAGCAACAGAGAACGCAGACAAGGCCAGTGAGTGATGAAGTTTCTTTAAGAAAAGTGGGAGATTAAGGGGATGATGAGGACAAAGAAATAAAGAGACAGAATAATCTGCTGGTATCTCTCTGATGAGAGCTGATGGGGATCAAACCTGCAGACTGCTGTACTATCTCATAAACACCTGCTGGAATTCGTCCGTCCGTCCGTCCGTCCGTTGTCTTCCGCTTATCCGGGGTCGGGTCGCGGGGGTAGCAGCTTCAGTAGGGAGGCCCAGACGTCCCTCTCCCCAGCCACTTGGGCCAGCTCCTCAGGAGGAATCCCAAGGCGTTCCCAGGCCAGCCGGGAGACATAGTCCCTCCAGCGTGTCCTGGGTCTTCCCCTGGGTCTCCTCCCGGTGGGACGTGCCCGGAACACCTCTCCAGGGAGGCGTCCAGGAGGCATCCTGACCAGATGCCCGAGCCACCTCAACTGGCTCCTCTCGACGTGGAGGAGCAGCGGCTCTACTCTGAGTCCTCCCCGGATGACTGAGCTCCTCACCCTATCTCTAAGGGAGAGCCCAGACACACTACGGAGAAAACTCATTTCAGCCGCTTGTATCCGGGATCTCGTTCTTTCGGTCACGACCCAAAGCTCGTGACCATAGATGAGGGTAGGAACGTAGATCGACCGGTAAATCGAGAGCTTCGCCTTTTGGCTCAGCTCTCTCTTCACCACAACGGATCGGTACAGCGCCCGCTTCACAGCAGACGCTGCACCAATCCGCCTGTCGATCTCCCGCTCCATCTTCCCCTCATTCGTGAACAAGACCCCAAGATACTTGAACTCCTCCACTAGGGGCAGGACATCCTCCCCAACCCGGAGAAGGCACTCTACCCTTTTCCGGTTCAAGACCATGGTCTCGGATTTGGAGGCACTGATCCTCATCCCGGCCGCTTCGCACTCGGCTGCGAACCGCTCCAGTGAGAGCTGTAGATCACGCCCTGATGAAGCCAATAGGACCACGTCATCCGCGAATAGCAGAGACGCAATCCTAAGGCCACCAAAGCGGATCCCCTCAACACCTTGGCTGCGCCTAGAAATTCTGTCCATAAAAGTTATGAACAGAATCGGTGACAAAGGGCAGCCTTGGCGGAGTCCAACTCTCACCGGAAACGAGTCCGACTTACTGCCGGCAATGCGGACCAGACTCTGACACCGGTCGTACAGAGACCTGACAGCCCTTATTAAAGGGTCCGGTACTCCATACTCCCGGAGTACCCCCCACAGGATCCCCCGGGGGACACGGTCGAATGCCTTCTCCAGATCCACAAAGCACATGTAGACTGGTTGGGCAAACTCCCATGCCCCCTCAAGAATCCTGCTGAGGGTGTAGAGCTGGTCCAGTGTTCCACGGCCAGGACGAAAACCACACTGACGAAAACCACACCTGCTGGAATTACATTTTTTAAAGCTTGTTTTAGTAATGATATAAATTTGCTTTACTGGTGTTTTTGATATAGTCTCCTCACTCTCACTGGATTCTGCTCTGCAGTGAATCAAAGGCTCAGCCACTCCTTCAGGAACCGAGTAAAATGGTTTCTACCGCTCAATCATTAACAGAGCGAGGTTCTATTTTTAGGTGATAATGTAATGTGAGTTTCTATTGTAGCAATAACTCGTAGGTTATCAGCCAGGAAACAGGAGTTGGCGTTTCTGCTAAACTTTCCGATGACCTTTTCCACAGATACTCTGATATGTTGTTGAAGCCGTCTTGCTTCTCCGGGTTTGTTGATTTGTTGTGCAGGACTTAAAACAAAAACTCAGCCATGGACGCAGAATTCAGTTTCACCTTTGCGAAGGGAGAGATGCACAAGCCAGCCTCTGCGGGCAGCAACTCTGGCTCTCTCTCCCTGTTCAGGCTAGTTTTATTACCTTCAAAGGATGATTTCACAGAGTCACACAAACAAATGACGTACACAGTATCGGTTTTTACTCCCTAACAGCTACCTTTACCTTTTATGGATTTGTGTTTTCCTTCCGTTGAAACCTTCTCTTCAGCTAATTGCTGACCTGGTCTTGAGACTCTCTCTTCTGCTACCTTGCTCAGCAACAGTGCATCTTACCCTAATCTATTCACATTCTATTCCTCCGACCAATCGTGCGTGGCCTTGAAGCATATAAAAGCAAATAAAAGCATATAAAAACATGTTAAACCTTCATAAAAGTGTATAAAAACGGAACAAAGTTAATACATTCCACAATGTTTAAAGCGTATCTGTGGGAATGCTTTTATTCTTTTACATCATTTGGTATCAGGAAAAACTTATTTTAAATGAAAGGTAAAGGTAATTAGCAGATGACTCATGACTTATTATTATTATTATTATTATTATTAATATTAATAATCAGCCTGAATCAGCCTGTCAGTAATTGATCAGAACTGAATGAGTGAAAACTCTCGTTTCCATGCTTGGACAATGAATTAGAGCATCAAACATTTACAAGTTAAAGGTTACACTGGTGAAGATGGTTCAGTTATAACATAGTTATTAAAGAGAAAACTGTACCAATCTGTTTACAGGCTCTGAAAGTCAAATTTAAATGTTTTAAACGTGACTGAAGATTTTGAGATGATGCAGAAATCTGTTCATGTATCTACAAATGCTTCAGAACCTCAGCAGCAGTTTACAGACCTGAGCATCGAGATGCCCTGGGCATCAACACCTCCATGTGCAGCTGGATTTTGGACTTTCTGACCAACAGACCCCAGAATGTCCGATCAGGCTCCAACTGCTCCACGTCCATCACTCTCAACACTGGTGTACCACAGGGCTGTGTGCTAAGCCCGTTTCTCTACTCCCTCTTCACCCACAACTGCAAGCCTGTGTACGCATCCAACTCCATCATCAAGTTTGTGGACGACACTACGGCGATTGGTCTCATCAGCAACAACGATGAGACAGCCTACAGGGAGGAGATCAAGCACCTGGCCACATGGTGCAGTGAAAATAACCAGCTCCTCAACACCACCAAAACGAAGGAGCTCATCGTGGACTTCAGAAAAGATTTAACAGGCACGCACGACACCATCCACATCAATGGAACGGCTGTTGAGTGTCTCCAGTTTCAAGTTTCTGGGGACCCACATCTCAGCGGACATGTCCTGGTCAACCAACACCTCCTGCCTGGTCAAGAAGGCTCACCAGCGCCTCTTCTTCCTGAGGACACTGAGGAAAAACCAGCTATCCTCGACTATCCTGGTGAACTTCTACCACTGCGCAATAGAAAGCATCCTGACCAACTGTGCAACAGTGTGGTATGGGAGCTGTACTGTTGCAGAGCACAAGGCACTGCAGCGGGTGGTGAAAGCCGCCCAGTACATCACTAGGACTCCACTACCCACCATTGAGCACACCCAGAAGAAACGCTGCCTACATCGAGCTCGCAGCATCCTTAAGGACTCTTCTCACCCAGCCAACAGACGGTTTTCTCTCCTGCCCTCCAGCAGGCGTTTCAGGTGCCTCTGGACCAGAACCAGCAGACTAAAGAACAGCTTTGTCTCTTTATTGAACCCTAACTCTCACTGATAGACTCTCCTCTCCCTCCTCACACCTACCTCCATTTTGTTATTCTGTTATTTACAAGTCTGTAATGTTCACCTGCACTCATGACTGTTACTATAGTAACAACTGTTTACAGGCATCTTGCACTACTCACCATGATTGAATATTGATTTGCACTGCTGACTGTTTATTCACAGTACCAATTGTTTACATATACATTTGCAATACCGTACTTTAACTGTAACATGCAATTACCTTCCACTGCACTTTAATTTAAATAGCTTTTGTCCAAACTTTATTTAATCATTTTAAAGTAATAGCTATAGTATATTATGCTCACAATTCTGCCTATAGTAATAGCCATCTGTACATATATTCATAGTACATGTAAACTCTGTTATAAAAACAATCATCTGTATATTATGCTATTGTACATATCTGTAAAACTCTATTCATAGTAATATCCACCTGTATATTATATTCAGTACATATCCAGCTGTAAATTTAGTTCACAATACTAGTTATCTATATATTATATTCATAGGACAAATCTATCAGTAAAATTCTGTTTATAATAGTATCCA